>NC_073695.1:131208374-131492299 GCF_029784165.1 Wyeomyia smithii
ATATATATATATATATATATATATATATATATATATATATATATATATATATATATATATATATATATATATATATATAGTATATTTATATATATATATATATATATATATATATATATATATATATATATATATATATATATATATATATATATATATATATATATATATATATATATATATATATATATATATATATATATATATATATATATATATATATATATATACTGACACCAACAGTCTCTCACATACCTTAAATGACTATTCAGCTGTGAATGAATACATTCTCCAAGAATTTGTCCATCGCTGCTGACAATAGCAGAAGCACTATCATCGCAGCTTGTTTCAATACCCAGAATAAAGGGCCGCTGTGGTTTGTTATGGAATAGTCGTCTGGAAAAAACATAATTTCTATTTAAAAAAAAAATTTTCTTCTGAAACAATAATAATAACATTGTGCTACAAATAAAAAAAAATGCAAGAACTTCTAAAGTTCTGAAGTGACCTAGTGTAGGTTGTAGGTCTTGTTGAGTGCAACATTCTCTCATACTTGAAATTTTCCAAATGTTGTAGTTATTGTAGTTGAATCACCCTATCAATACAAAGCGTCTAAGTAGACCAGTAGCAAGAGAGCATCGAACAATAAAGCACAACATGTACAAAACATGGTGTCAGAAGTCGCCTATTGCAAGTTAAAAAGCTAAGACAATTGTTATTTTGTAGTTAAAAAAAAAAGAAAGAATAACATTCTCAATAGTGAATGATAGTTTAAAGCAAAAATTGGTGAAATAGCTTCTAGTAGCCTGGCAAATTTCATGGTCGAATAGACACGTGAATCATTCGCTTCCCTGCTATCGTTGCGAAAGGAAGCATTCGAAAACAGGTCCGTTATTTTTGCTCGCTCGAACAAACAATACTGTTTGGTGTGCATACAGTACGCTTGTGTGTTTTCGGTTGTGTTTTTCGGTTTCGTTGCTGATAGACAATAGACGTACGTCCAGCAGCCAGAGCAAATCCCCGCGCCGCCAGGCGCCGGTTACCCCTTGCGGCACAGAAGATTTTGTGCACTGTGTCCAGACTGTACGCGTGCTACTGGTGTTTTCGGTACCGACACTGTGACAGGAAAGAAGGTCAGTAGTCGCTGTGAATTCCCCGCGCCGCCGGGCGCCGGCTATCTTCTAGCGGGGTACGAGAGTGTACATTGTGTACAGACGCTGCCGTAGGAAATTCCTCGCACCACCAACCGCTGATTAGCCCCTAGTACTGGGTCGGCTGGAGGAGACTGATTGCGATTCCTGCCAAGCCACCTACTGGATTAATCCAACTATCAGCCAGGAGGGCACGTAGGCTAAAATACAAAAAGTCTGGTGAAGTATTAACATTTGTTTTTTGACGTTGACTAACGTCTATATCGAAGTTAGGCCCCTGAATTTGAAAATCTAGTAATTCAACCAGGGAAAACCAGGGAAAAGTGGTCAGGTTTTGAGCGCTTATTTTGCAGTCATCTATAATCAGGTTTTCGAGGTTTTGGCATCAATCGATCAGAAATTCTTTTACGGTTAAATTTATGTAACAAAAACAAACTATTGTTTGAGATACACTGTTGAAAAATTGGTAATCAATATCGATTGTCTAAATCATACCGCGCAGCCAATCTCTACCTCTCTTCCCAAGCACAGTCGACACTAACGGATACAATCGATCTGACTTTGTTGTTATTGTTGTTGTCACTTTCTGTCTCCGATGTTTATTTGCGTTCCTTGAATTTTCTGTTTTACAAAATGCTGCTGCTAGCGGAAAAAACCTTGCAAATATGCATCTTTTTGTTGGTGTTAATTTTACGACAGCGGCCGGCGCCCCATCATTTTGATTCCAAAACCGCACCAGTGACATGCGGGCGCTAGGTGATAGCAGCTAAACGGAGGAAAAACAAAATAGTACCAGTCATCTCGTGCCGGTTTCACCCGTAATGCTGGTGGCTTTTAGTAGTAAATGTCTTCTGCAAAACACTTAAATGGCTGGAATTCTGGACGGACTAACCAGAAAACAACAATATAATCGGCAACTGGCACCTTTTGGTGCCTCGAAATTTTGGTACAGAAGCGGCTAATTGAATTTTCTGTTTTACCAAATGCTGCTGCTAGCGGAAAAAACCTTGCAAAAATGCATGTTTGTGTTGGTGTTAATATTACGACAGCGGCCGGCGCAGCTTTCAAGAAACATTTGTCTCTACCATTTTATTATCTATGTAGCCCCTCCTTCTTTCTAATTATCTGACGAAGCCTTGGTATAAAACGTACCGTTCGAACATTTCACCCCATCAGTTTCATTACTAAACCGTACCGGTCGCATACGGACGCTAGGTGTTAGCAGCTAAACGGAGGAAAAACAAAATAGTACCGGTCATCTCGTGCCGGTTTCACCCGTTATGCTGGTGGCTGTTAGTGATAAATGGCTACTGCAAAATACTAAAATAGCTGGAATTCTGGACGGATTACCAGTAAACGAGAATAATCGGCAACTGGTACCTTTTGGTGCCTCGAAGTTTTATAATAGAAGCGGTTAGTTGAATTTTCTGTTTTACAAAATGCTGCTGCTAGCGGAAAAAACCTTGCAAAAATGCATGTTTGTGTTGATGTTAATTTCACGACAGCGTTAGGTGTTAGCAGCTGAAAGGAGGAAAGACAAAATAGTACCGGTCATCTCGTGCCGGTTTCACCCGTAATGCTGGTGGCTGTTAGTATTAAATGGCTACTGCAAAATACTAAAATGGCTGGAATTCTGGACGGACTACCAGTATACGAGAATAATCGGCAACTGGTACCTTTTGGTGCCTCGAAATTTTGTTACAGAAGCGGCTAATTGAATTTTCTGTTTTACAAAATGCTGCTGCTAGCGGAAAAAACCTTGCAAAAATGTATGTTTGTGTTGGTGTTAATATTACGACAGCGGCCGGCGCAGCTTTTAAGAAACATTTGTCTCTACCATTTCATCATCTATGTAGCCCCTCCTTCTTTCTAATTATCTGACGAAGCCTAGGTATAAAACGTATCGTTCGAACATTTCACCCCATCAGTTTCATTACTAAACCGTACCGGTTACATACGGACGCTAGGTGTTAGCTAGTTAGTTAGTTAGTTACTAAAATGGCTGGAATTCTGGACGGACTAACCAGTAAACGAGAATAATCGGCAACTAGTACCTTTTGGTGCCTCGAAATTTTGTAAAAGAAGCGTTGCAATTTCCTCTGCTATTTGTTTCAATGGAATATTAGAATACGGTAGTCAACGTCATGCGGTCGTGTCTTGAATACCACCCTCCTACTATTTTCCCTATTTATTTATTTTTTTTTCAATACGGTTGTCTTTTGAAGTAGAATACTTCTCTCAGGAAGTTCGGCTACATAGGGATGTGAAATGAAAATCTAAAACCGAAAAAAGTGAAAAATATGTTCAATTTCAAATGCTAATAAATCGGTTAGTATTCGATGGATTTCCTTCGTTCTTGCAGCAATAGATTGGAAAATCTTCTAAGATTCTTCCCAAAATAAGATAATTGTAATTTTATTATTCACACTATTGTACTATTGAAAATAGTCAAGCCTTGTCAAAACGAAAATTTCGACCCCTGATTGGTCGTTATATGCTTGCTTCCCAAGCACGGTCGACAGAATCATATACCTTGCAATTGAAAACATGCTATTTGGCCTATATAAGAGCCTGTTTCAGCCGGAGCCGCTCATAACAGTTCTGAACAGCGACGACAGCAGTCCTCCCTTAGCAGCAGCGGGAGCGAGCAGTGGGTACCATCGATAGCGGAAAGCGGCCACAACTGTGGCATGGCTGTGGATAGGCGTAGCAGTTCCAGCGGATCTCACCATCGATAGCAGCAGGGCCAGCAGATGCAGTTACAGTGGATACCAATGGCGGCCACAACTGTGGCATGGCTACGGATAGTGTTGCAGTTGCTCAGCAGTTAGGCCAGCGTATAGCGGCCACAACTGTGGCATGGCTATGCATAGCGTAGCATCAGACAGCGACAACGGCAGTCGTCCTTCCTCAGCAGCAGCACTAGCCCTGTGGTTGGTTACCACGTCTCAGGAGCAGCGCGGTTTTTCTCAGCGTGTGTCGCCAGACAGCCATTATTCCCCCCGTGTTGGGGCAGCATGATGATTGTCATCAGGAAATCCAGTTTCGGAAATCAAAATGCCTTTTTGAAGGCAAACAAACAAGTCATTGAAAGTTAATAATTTTAATCAACGCAAGCAAGCATTCTGTGTTGCATCCTAGCAATTTAAATTTGTCGCACCCGTCTAATTTACTGAAAGTGAAATAGCTTCCACAGTGCATGTTGTCCGTGTATCTTAATTCCCCCAATGTTAGGGCAGCTCAAAGGTTGTAATTAGCAACCGATTTTGAACCGCAACATGCTTTTTTCAAGGCAAAAAAAAATAATTGAAGGTTAATAATTTTCTGGCATCAACACAAGCAGACATTCTGTGCGGGATGCAATCAAATTCTGTTGTAGTTGTCTAATTTTTACTTCCACTTTATTTAGTAAACCCCCCACTGTAGGGGCAGCGCAAAGGCTGCGATCAGCATAACCGACATTGAATAATAAATTGCCCTGTTAGTACGCATTCACAAAAGCAGTTAGTCCGACTATGCAGAGCTAATATGAAGTCGATTCAATCAATCAGCATAAACAGAATTTCGTTGTCCCCCAGCTGCCAAGTTGCAACATGATGCAACACGCAACAGCGAGCAAACGAAATCGCTTGATGTTACAAACCGCAATAAGATACGGATTAAAACCGTTGCGTGTGTGAGAGCACCATTGGTGTTTATTCGCTGGATACACTATCTACTGTCTACTGAACGCAATAATCTGCTTACATGCGACACGGGGACGGGAACATTTTCTTCAACGAAGCTGCGCAACACGACACAAAACATGTTATTTTGTTGCTTCAACGAGAGTGCTATCGGTCCGGCTCGACAAGAAATCATTTTTGTGCATCCGTGCTACGAAACTGAGAAAAAACTTTAGAAACTGAAAAAAGAGGTGGAGCTTATCAAATGATCGCTCTGAGCTGGAATGAAGTCACACATATTTTTCAAGTTATGTCGATCCACCACGTACAAAAAATAATTCATTACTATTTTCATCCCTATATAAGAGCCTGTTTCAGCCGGAGCCGCTAATAATAGTTCTGAACAGCGACGACAGCAGTCCTCCCTTAGCAGCAGCGGGAGCGAGCAGTGGGTACCATCGATAGCGGAAAGCGGCCACAACTGTGGCATGGCTGTGGATAAGCGTAGCAGTTCCAGCGGATCTCACCATCGATAGCAGCAGGGCCAGCAGATGCAGGTACAGTGGATACCAATGGCGGCCACAACTGTGACATGGCTACGGATAGTGTTGCAGTTGTTCAGCAGTTAGGCCAGCGTATAGCGGCCACAACTGTGGCATGGCTATGCATAGCGTAGCATCAGACAGCGACAACAGCAGTCGTCCTTCCTTAGCAGCAGCACTAGCCCTGTGGTTGGTCACCACGTCTCAGGAGCAGCGCGGTTTTTCTCAGCGTGTGTCGCCAGACAGCCATTATTCCCCCCGTGTTGGGGCAGCATGAAGATTGCCATCAGGAAATCCAATTTTGGAAATCAAAATGCCTTTTTGAAGGCAAATAAACAAGTCATTGAAAGTTAATAATTTTTATCAACGCAAGCAAGCATTCTGTGTTGCATCCTAGCAATTTAAATTTGTCGCACCCGTCTAATTTACTGAGTGTGAAATAGCTTCCACAGTGCATGTTGTCCGTGTATCTCAATTCCCCCAATGTTAGGGCAGCTCAAAGGTTGTAATTAGCAACCGATTTTGAACAGCAAAATGCTTTTTTGAAGGCAAATAAAAAAATAATTGAAGGTTAATAATTTTCTGGCATCAACACAAGCAGACATTCTGTGCGGGATGCAATCAAATTCTGTTGTAGTTGTCCAATTTTTACTTTATTTAGTAATCCCCCCACTGTAGGGGCAGCGCAAAGGCTGCGATCAGCATGACCAACTTTGAATAACAAACGGTTAACGTTTATTCACTAAAAATTCATCCAATTCAAAACAGGTTTTTGTCTGAGTACAATAATTTGCACAAAAAGACATTAAAAATTTTACCGCATTATTAGACGCGTTTCTCCAGTCATGCCTCGTGAACGTGAAGGTTCCCTATCACAGACATAGATTTCGTGCTCCAGCACATTACAACACGTGGAAATTGTCTTTTTACTAGTGCAACATTTCTTGGAAGTGTTTTATTATTCTCGGGTAAGAGACTACGAGTGCATTTTGAAGTAGAATACTTCTCTCAGGAAGTTCGGCTACATAGGTATGTGAAATGAAAATCTAAAACCTAAAAGTGTGAGAAATATGTCCAATTTCAAATGCTAATAAATCGGTTAGTATTCGATGGATTTCCTTCGTTCTTGCAGCGATAGATTGGAAAATCTTCTAAGATTCTTCCCAAAAGAAGATAATTGTAATTTTATTATTCACACTATTGTACTATTGAAAATAGTCAAGCCTTGTCAAAACGAAAAATTCGACCTCGGATTGGTCGTTATATGATTGCTTCCCAAGCACGGTCGACAGAATCATATACCTTGCAATTGAAAACATGCTATTTGGCCTATAAAAGAGCCTGTTTCAGCCGAAGTCGCTCATAATAGTTGTAGACAGCGACAACAGCAGTCGTCCTCCCTTAGCAGCAGCACTAGCAGTGCAGTGGATACCAGCGATGGCGGAAAGCGGCCACAGCTGTGGCGTAGCAATGGATAGCGCACTTAATGTTTTCTCTTGAGTTAATTTACATTTTTAAATTTGGTCAGCATGCGACCAGACCGAACCAAGCGCCAAAAACATTCTTTCGAGTAATCGGCGTTGAAAGTTTTACCACCCCGTATGTTTTCTATAAGCTGCTGCAGGAAATTTTTGTTATAATGTTATTATAAACTGTTCAAATCATTTCATTTGTTTATAAAAAATAGATTATTAATTTTCGCATCCACTGGTGTTAAAAACTCAATTTTCAAAAAAATGGCGCTTGGTTCGGTCTGGTCGCACGCCGACCATTTGTAAAAGTTATAAATTTTACTTTATTTTCGTGTCTCAGAACGTACTGAATTATCTTTTCCTTCAGTTATGAGCACGACATCCGAAAAAATTTCATCTCAAAATTTAAAAATTATCAAGCCCCAACCATGACAAGCAACTTACTATATTATTGAAAATGGTCAATCCTTGTTGAAGCGCAAAATTTGATTGATCTGATTAATCAACGTTTATTTACTAGAAAAAATGACTGACACGCAAGCAGCCGGGTTATCTTTCTTGTAAAAGTATTCTACTTCAACCTTGCGGTCGTGGCTTTGCACACAACCCTCCTGTTTTTTTCTTATTTAATACACCTTATTTTGAAAAATTGTTTTTACATTTTACAACAATTATTTGATTCCCCTTATATACGCATATACATTGGTTGCGTGCGGTAGAGCTGAACGCTCCCGCAATAAATGGACGACATGCAGGTGCAACTATTCCTGGATGTGGAAACAAATGAGGAGATTTCAATCCCTCATCAATTCCCCTCTACCTTCCCCTGTACCACTCCCTTTACCTAGCCCTGTATCAAGGGTACCGGAAGTAAAGGTAAAAGCTTACCCAGATGCCGCGAAAGGTCCATTCGTAGTTTTCTTTAAGCCTATAAAGAAGCCTTTAGATAATTCAAATCGGCAAGGACCTGGCAAAACAGTTTTCGGACGTAACCGAAATTACAAAGGTTAGACCGAACAAACTGCGAGTTGTCGTGAGTAGCTTGAAGCAAGCAAACGCAATTGCTAGCTAAGAGCTCAGCATCCATCCGCGCGGATTGAACAGAGGCATCTCACTGATATAGCAGAGTTGCTTCCCGCGCCTTTTCTGATTTTGGGAGATTTTAATTCTCATTGTTCGCTATGGGGGTCGCTGTACGACGACAACCGATCTTCTTCAATCTGTAACTTAATCGACGACTTCAATATGACACTTTTGAATCCTGGGGAAGCGACACGTGTACCTAATCCTCCAGCACGTGAAAGCGTGCTTGACCTATCCCTTTGCTCGACATCACTAGCGTTAGATTGCCGGTGGAAAGTAATCAACGATCCCCACGGTAGTCCGGTTAGACCGAACAAACTGCGATTTGTCATGAGTAGCTTGAAGCAAGCAAACGCAATTGCTAGCTACGAGCTCTTCACGAGAGAGTACCGCGTGTACATCCCTGCCGAGGACGTGGAGATCGACGGTGTGGTTACCGAAGGAAGCCTCACGGTCGATGACATTTTGCGTCACGGGGTTGGCTGCTTCAAGAACCCCCTGATTCAAGATGTAAAGATACTGGATGTCAAGCAATTGCATTCAGTATCCATCGAAGAAGGGAAGAAGAAATTCTTCCCTTCGGATTCCTTCCGTGTAACATTCACCGGATCCGCACTGCCGAACTACATCTCTTTGGACAGGGTTCGTCTGCCTGTACGCCTGTTCGTACCGCGGGTCATGCATTGCCAAAACTGCAAGCAGTTAGGTCATACAGCCACCTACTGCTGCAACAAGGCACGCTGCAGCAAGTGCGGAGGAAATTATGCTGAGACCGCTTGCAGTGAGGATACTGAAGTGTCTTTACTGCGAGGGAACTCGGCATGACCTTTCGGCGTGTCCCGCGTACAAACAGCGCGAGGAAAAAATCTAGCGTTCCCTCAAGGAACGATCAGCGCTTTGATCTATTGATTGATTTTGCAGAAATGCTTAAGAGGGCTGAGCCACCCTCGACAGGAAACATCTTTTCCTTTTTGCCAACCGATGAGGGTATATCTGACGATCCCGTCGAAGGGTGTTCTTATGCCATGCCAGAAGGATCTAGGAAGAGAAGAATGATCAACTCTCCTATTCTTTCTCGCAAAGGTCGCAAGATTAATCCTAGCGGAATGACCAAAAAGAAAACACAAAAAGGAAGCGGTGAAGAAAAACCGAAGCAAGTACCCCCCGGTTTTAATTTCAATTCCAACCAGGAGTACCCACCGCTTCCTTGGGCACCAAAAACCCCTCGTGCACCCATTTCTCGATCAGAAGATAAAAAAGAAACAGGGTTTATAAAATTTTCTGATATTGTGGACTGGATATTTAATACATCCAACATACCAGATCCCCTACAAAATATTCTTCTTGCCCTTCTTCCTACAGTGAAAACCTTTTTTAAGCAACTAGCGGCAACTTGGCCCCTCATTTCAGCTATCATATCTTTCGATGACTAATACGGCGAAAGAGGTTAGGAATTTTATCACTGTATTACGGTGGAATTGCAGAAGTATCATCCCCAAATTCGATCTATTTTCTCATTTGATAAATACATACAGTTGTGACGCATTTACGCTCTGTGGAACCTTTCTCAATTCAAACGATCAACTCAATTTCCGCGATTTTAACATAATTCGTCGAGATCGAGACTCACACGGTGGAGGGGTACTTTTAGGAATCAAAAAGTGCTATTCTTTTTTCAGAATCGACCTCCCTCGGTCTCTAATATTGAAGTCGTTGCCATTCAAACGAATATGAATGGAAAAGACCTATGCCTTGTTTCGTCATATATCCATCCGCGCGGATTGAACAGAGGCATCTCACTGATATAGCAGAGTTGCTTCCCGCGCCTTTTCTGATATTGGGAGATTTTAATTAATTCTCATTGTTCGCTATGGGGGTCGCTGTACGACGACAACCGATCTTCTTCAATCTGTAACTTAATCGACGACTTCAATATGACACTTTTGAATACTGGGGAAGCGACACGTGTACCTAATCCTCCAGCACGTGAAAGCGTGCTTGACCTATCCCTTTGCTCGACATCACTAGCGTTAGATTGCCGGTGGAAAGTAATCAACGATCCCCACGGTAGTGATCACCTACCAATCGTTATCTCAATTGCTAATGGGTCAACTCCAACGGATCCAATCAATATTGCGTATGACCTTACACGTAACATTGATTGGAAGTCTTATGAGACCATAATATCGCAAAGAATCGAGTCCCACGTGGAACTTCCTCCGGAGGAAGAACACGCGTTCCTATCTGGCTTGATCATCGACGCCGCGACTCAAGCTCAGACGAAACCGATACCCGGGGTAACGATCAAACGGCGCCCTCCCTCCAAGTGGTGGGACAAAGAGTGCTCAGACCTGTACGCGCGAAGGTCCTCGATGTATTTGGCCTTCCGAGAACAAGGCACTATCGACTTGCTCCGAAAGTACGATGTACTGGATAGACAGATGAAGAGCTTGATAAAAGCAAAAAAACGCGGATACTGGCGGCGGTTTGTAAACGCGTTGTCGAGGGAAACAGCGATGAGCACTCTTTGGGATACCGCCAGACGCATGCGGAATCGTAACGTTTCGAATGAGTCCGAGGGGTATTCAGATCGCTGGATACTCGATTTTGCCAAAAAGGTCTGCCCGGACTCTGTACCGGAACAGAAAACCTTTCGAGACGCGTTTTTAGTAGCTACGGAAGAGCCTCCATTTTCAATGTTGGAATTTTCGATGGCTCTCCTCTCGTGCAACAATAAAGCTCCAGGGTTGGATAGAATCAAATTCAACTTGTTGAAGAATCTACCCGACTCTGCAAAAAGACGCTTGTTGGACTTGTTCAACAAGTTTCTTGAGCTAAACATTGCTCCGCACGACTGGAGGGAAGTAAAAGTCATTGCTATTTAAAAACCCGGAAAACCTGCCTCTGATCACAATTCTTATAGGCCGATTGCTATGCTCTCTTGCCTCCGGAAATTAATGGAGAAAATGATCCTCTTACGGTTAGACAAATAGGTCGAAACAAATGGTTTACTTTCAGAATTTGGCTTTCGCCGGGGCAAAGGGACGAACGATTGCCTAGCGTTGCTTTCTACTGAAATTCAACTCGCCTTTGCTCGAAAAGAGCAAATGGCTTCTGCATTCTTGGATATTAAGGGGGCTTTTGACTCCGTCTCTGTAAAAGTTTTAAGCGAGAAACTTTACTCTCAGGGACTTTCACCAAATTTGAACAACTTTCTGCTCAACTTGTTGTCAGAGAAGCATATGTATTTCTCACATGGTGATTCGACAACTTCCCGAATTAGTTACATGGGTCTTCCCCAGGGCTCATGTTTAAGCCCTCTCTTATATAATTTTTACGTCAATGACATCGATGAATGTCTTGCCAATTCATGCACGCTAAGGCAACTTGCAGACGATAGCGTTGTATCCATTACTGGTAGCGAAGCTAACGATCTGCAAGGACCATTGCAAGATACCTTAGACAATTTGTCTGAATGGGCTCTTAAGCTGGGTATCGAATTCTCTCCGGAAAAAACTGAGCGGGTCGTTTTTTCTAGGAAGCATAACCTAGCTCAGCTGCAGCTACTATTAACGGGTAAAACGATCACTCAGGTTTTAGTCGCTAAATATCTCGGGGTCTGGTTCGACTCTAAATGCACCTGAGCTTGTCATATTAGGTATCTGACACAAAAATGCCAACAGAGGATTAATTTTCTTCGTACGATAACCGGAACATGGTGGGGTGCCCACCCAGGAGACCTTCTAAGGTTATACCAAACAACGATATTGTCAGTTCTTGAGTACGGCTGTTTCTGCTTTCGCTCCGCCGCGAACACGCACATTATAAAACTAGAGAGAATACAATATCGTTGTTTGCGTATTGCTTTGGGCTGCATGCAGTCGACCCATACGATGAGTCTTGAAGTGCTAGCGGGCATTCTTCCGTTGAAACATCGCTTTTGGAATCTCTCTTACCGGTTGCTAATTCGATGCACAGTTATGAACCCATTAGTAATTGAAAATTTCGAGAGGTTGGTTGACCTTCAATCTCAATCCAGATTTATGACTCTATATTTTGACTATATGGCTCGAGATATTAATCCTTCTTTATACGTTTCTCTCAATGGCGCACTTTTAGATACTTCTGATAATGCAATATTCTTCGACACCACCATGAAAGAAGACATTACTGGTATCCCGGATCAATTGCGACCGCAAGAGATCCCTAAGATTTTTTCCAATGAGTTCAAACATGTTAGTTGTGATAAAAGGTTTTACACAGACGGGTCTAATCTAGATGAGTCCACTGGCTTCGGTGTTTTTCACGAAAATTTTACCGCCTCCTACAAACTCGATGCTCCTGCTTCCGTGTACGTCGCAGAACTTGCTGCTATTCAGTACTCTCTTGGAATCATTGAAACCCTACCTATAGACCACTACTTCATCTTCACAGACAGTCTCAGTGCCATTGAGGCCCTGCGATCGATGAAGCCTGTGAAGCACACCCCGTATTTCCTGGGGAAAATACGGCGGTTTTTAAGTGCTTTACCGGGTTACCTTAGCGTGGGTCCCTTCTCATTGTTCCATTCCGGGCAATGAAAGGGCTGACTCTTTGGCTAAGGTGGGTGCTATTGATGGCGTTATTTATGAAAGACCAATGGCTTATGACGAATTTTAAAGCATTTTGCGTCAGAGAACACTCAACAGTAGTAATCATAATGGAACTCAGATGAACTGGGACGGTGGCTACATTCCATTTTTCCTAAGGTATCGACGAAAGAATGTCCTTTTTTTTTTGTCCTAAGGTATCGACGAAAGAATGCCCTTTTTTTCGCCACGAACAGTCATCGGGTGCGGACGCGTTTTCATTTCGCTCCGCAATTTAACTTGTATTTTTATTTTTTTTTACACCTTGACGGCGTCGCGAGTGCACGTAAGCAACAATTTATTTATTTATGAACAATCTTTGACCGTCGCGCTACCGCGTGTATCTAACCTTTTCTCGACAATTCGTACTCGCCGCGTAACAATTTTTAATCAGTGCTATGGAAAAGTGTGGCATAACCAACTGTACTTCGACCGACAACCGTTTCCTGTGGAAATGAAAAGGAATGTGCAAAAGGCACTTCCACGCTGCCTGCGTAGGAACCCGTAGAAACCAAGAAGAACTACTGCGTTCATTCATGCTGCCCTTATGCATAGAATGCCAGGAACAGTTCATGGACCAACTCCAACTGAAGAAGCTCATCCAGCACCAGAAAATTTTAACAGAAAGTATTGAATCACAAATCAAATCAAATCATTCAATAATCAGTCAACTTCCTAAACTGACTGTAACGCACGACACACTGGACAGTATCAATACACTGCTTTCTGAATTGAAGACGGAAATTAAAAAAGTAAATATCAACACAAACAATGCGTCGGCAAAAACCATAAATCGCATTTCGACGCTGTTCGGCGAACTTGGCCATGACTCCATATCGGACATATCGGACATTAGCAAAGAAAACCGGCAGCACACAAAGAACATACAACAGCACCTGGAAAAAGCATTTACTAATATAGAATCAAAAATTGACAATATGGAACACCAATTAGAAGCTATACAAAATAAGAAAACAAACTGCAGTACAACGGCGCAGGAACTAATTAATGAATCAAAAGCGCTCAAAGAATCGAATTCACTCCAGCCAAAAACAGACAATCATCCCAGTCTGGCTGAAGAACTTCGCCTTTCATTGCCACTTCCAGAATCGGACTCAGAAGAACACCGTACTCCAAATTTCACATCAGGCTGGCGCCTATTGGCAATAAAAAAGTATGGAAACGCGACTGGACTGAATATGACGCCAGACAGCGTAAAAGACGCATGCAGGAAAAGCAAGCAGAAAAGGCCGCTCGTAAACGTATGCAGCAACGCAAACGTCAGCAGGAAAACTCAAACCCTATCAGCATAAGTAACACCTATAAACACGGAATAAACCATCTCGCCTGCAACTCAAAGAAAACTCAAATTGCTGAAATGCCAAAACAACCACTACCCTCGGACAAAGACCTCCTGGCAGCTGCACGCGTTCAATTTGCTGGGCCGCCGAATTCAGACATAACATCAAAATTTATAAATTTCCAAAAAGGCGAAACTATCAACCCATATCTGACAGAAAAAAATGCAACTAACAATGAAAATTCTGCACCGGCTCCTGCCAGCAACGCCAGCATACAATCAGCACCGCAAGACAGCCAATTTGAACTTGACCCCATGCGTCCACCAATCGTCCGACTTACGCAGCAATCATCGAATGGCGACGAGCGCTTTTTGAAGGCTAGACTCCGCGACCCAAAAGTAATGCATATTACACGCCTATATCTCGCATACATGAAGGACCAACCATCATCTGTATGCGTAGAAGGAATGACACCAACCAGTATAAGAATGCTTCTCGCATCCGAAGGACTGCCGGCATCTCCAGAACAACTCCAACGCGTCTTTATTGAAGTCCATCAGGAATATGGACTCACGCAAGCCGAAGCAGTAGCCGACCTTCAATCATATCGTCATTTTTTATCAAATGAACGCACGCACCGTCTTCAACAACTTCGCGAAAGTGTAAATAAATTTAGTACAAATTTTCGCAAGTAAGGACGCCCTCTTCTGAGGCAGAACCATTATATTTAAACATAAGTAATAACTTGACTAACACTTCTTCGCTTCCTCGACAGAATGCGACTGAAATTCTTATCTATTGTCAGAATTTCAATCGCATGAAAAGCCCAAGCAAAATGAAAGAAATTCAACAAAATCTATTGTCGTCATCTTTTAAAATAATTTTAGGAACTGAAAGTAGCTGGGACGAAAGCGTAAGAAGCGAAGAAGTATTTGGAAACAATTACAATGTATTCCGGCACGATCGGAATTTGTCTACCAGTCAAAAAAAGTCAGGCGGTGGAGTCCTCATTGCCATTAATGTAATATCCGACAAATATAAAGAATTTGAACACGTATGGGCCAAAGCATTTATTGCTGGCGAAGAACATATCTTCTGTTCCGTGTACTTTCCACCGGAACATGCTCATAAACATTCGTATGAATTATTTTTCAAAACTCTAGAATCTATTATGTCTAACATGAAACCAGAAGTAAAACTGCATGTCTATGGCGACTTCAACCAACGTAATGCAGACTTTATTGTAGACATTGAAAATGAATCTATCTTACTCCCAGTCGTAGGCGAAAACGAAACACTGCAGTATCTTTTTGGCAAATCCTCAGAACTCGGTCTATATCAAATCAATCATGTCAAAAACAAACAAAATGCTTATTTAGACCTATTATTCACAAACTGCACTGAAGACTTCTGTGTAGATGCATCATTGACTCCCATCTGGAAAAATGAAGCATTCCACACAGCAATTGAATATTCAATAGTAATGAATAACACTTCGTACCCCAGCGACTGCGAGTACGAGGATGTACCGGAAAACCACAAAACTGACTTCGAACAAGTCAAACGTAGACTTCGCATAATAAATTGGCGTAGTATAATTTGTAAAGAAAGAAATGTCAACGAAGAAGTAACAAAATTTTATGAAATAATTAATCAAATTATATCAGAAAATGTACCTCTAAAGAAAAGAAGACAAACGAACACCAACAAATATCCAGTGTGGTTTAATCCACAATTGAAGAACCTAAAAAATAGAAAACAAAAAGCACATAAAATATACAAAAAAGACAACAATAGCGAAAATCTTCAAAATTACCAAGAAATTTGCTGTCAACTTGACGCAGCCATTAAAATTGCACATGAAGAACATAATCGTAAAATCGAACATCAAATCAAGTCTTGCCCTAAGAACTTCTTTAATTACGTAAAAACCAAACTAAAAAGTAACAACTTTCCATCACGAATGCATCTTGACAGTAATGTAGGACAAACTAGTAATGAAATATGTAGTCTTTTTGCCACTTTTTTTCAAGAAATTTACACCACATATGAAGAAACAGATCGCGACCGCGAATACTTCTCGTATTTTCCTGAATTTTCGAATTCTTTATCTGTCAATCAAATATCTGAATTCGAAATTCAAAACGCACTTAAAAATTTAGACGCTACGAAAGGTCCTGGGCCTGACAGAATAGCTCCAATTTTTCTCAAAAATTTGGCAGAAGAACTATCTACACCCTTACAACACCTTTTTAACATGTCCCTGAAGAATGGAATTTTCCCAGAACTCTGGAAAACCTCATATTTAGTGCCAATTTTCAAATCTGGCGCTAAATCTGACATTCGTAATTATCGTGGAATTGCCATTATTTCATACATTCCAAAATTATTTGAATCAATAATTAATGAAAAAATCTTGCAACAAGTAAAACACCAAATTACAACTCAACAGCACGGCTTTTACAAAGGCCGATCAACTACCACAAATCTTTTGGAATTCATAACTTTCACTCTGACTGTAATGGACAACGGTAACCACGTAGAAGCTCTTTATACGGACTTTAGCAAGGCATTTGACAGAATCGACATACCATTATTACTCTTCAAGCTCGAAAAATACGGAACTGAAACAAAATTTTTGGAATGGCTGCAGTCATACTTAACAAAACGAACACAAATAGTCCGCTTTCAAAATTCCTTTTCAAACCCAATAGAAGTAACTTCTGGGGTTCCTCAAGGTTCCCACCTGGGCCCTCTTCTTTTTATATTATACGTAAATGACATTTCCTTTCTTCTTAAGTCAATACATGTGCTTATATATGCTGATGACATGAAGCTCTTTATAGAAATAACCAATGCAGAAGACTTCGAAATATTCCAGAATGAAATTAATGTATTCTACACTTGGTGCAACAAAAGCCTATTACAACTCAACATTAAAAAATGTAATTCAATAGCCTTTAGCAGAAAAACAGTAACACCACCAACAAACATTTTCTTAGGAAACCAACCAGTAGAAAAATGCAAAATCGTTAGGGACCTAGGCGTAATCTTAGACTCCAAACTTACATTCATAGAACATTATAATACAATTATCAACAAAGCAAATAGTATGCTGGGCTTTATAAAACGCTTCGGCCACAATTTTCAAGACCCATATACAATAAAACTATTATATATTACATACGTCCGACCAATTCTGGAATATTTTAGCATTGTATGGAATCCCTATATTGCCACACATGAAGAACGCATTGAATCTGTCCAAAAACAATTTCTTTTGTACGCGCTTCGTAAGCTAAATTGGACATCATTTCCCTTACCATCATATGAAGCACGCTGCATGCTTATAGACATACAAGCACTTAAAGAACGCCGCGATCTTTCAATGCTTTATTTTATCAATGACATTATTTCTCAACGCGTGCAATCTACTCAATTATTATCACAACTAAATTTTTATGCACCCAGTCGTCAATCAAGAAATCGTAAAATATTTTCGGAAAATTCTCACAGAACAAACTACTCCAAAAATGGCCCAATAAATCGCATGATGCGTCACTATAACCAGCACTGCGAAAATATCGACATCACCATGGGCAGAAATCAAATAAAAAAACGACTAACTACTGGAAATAATGTATAGAATATAAGAAAACATTGTATCATTATAACTGTAGTCTACATTTGCTTGACGAAATAAATAAATAAATAAATTAAAGCATGGTTCAAGGGGTTGGATGTAGGTCGGGACTTCATTCGCGTGATGTCAAGACTTATGTCCAATCACTACACGTTAAACACGCATCTCTTTCGTATAGGGCTTGTAGACAGTAATCACTGCGTTTGTGGCGATGGCTACCATGACATCGAGCATGTTGTTTGGTCGTGTACCGAATTCTGTGGTGTTAGGTCCGAGCTTATAGATTCCCTTCGGGCCCGAAGAAAACAACCGAACGTACCCGTTAGAGACATTCTGGGAAGCGGTGATCTCCAGTACATGACTCTGCTATACAGGTTTATGAAAAACGCTGGCATTCAAATATGAAATTCTTCTATCTATTTGTTAGATTATCATTCCTGTTACACGCTGAAAGAAGACGATACACTATGCTGGAGACACTAAAACAAAGATCCTGCATCTTTATGTTTACGTAGACACCTCAGACCAGAACTGCTCAATAAGATGTCACTGCTTAGCCATGCACAAATGAATAAAATTAATATAGGTAAAATCAAAATTTCAACTCCCCTCCTCTCACCTCAAATCCCCACTAGCTCGTAGTCGGCCGCGAGAGATAAAAAATGTGCCTCCCTCTTTTCCCTGCTAATCTAGAATTAACAAAAATTGTACAGTTAAGCATAAATTGTATCGTGCCGTGTCAAATAAACTATTTTAAACTAAAAAAAGACACGTGACTGACATAACCTCAATATGTCGAGCATTCTAGTTCCTACTTCTCTGAAGCTAGGCGCAGACAATGAAGAGGCCATTAAAATTTTCAAGCTGCAATGGAAATATTATGCTGTTGCAACGGAGCTGGCGAAAAAACCAGCGCAACAGCAAGTGGCTAAATTAATGACGGTTATTGGAGCAGAAGCAGTGATGATGGTAGACAACCTCCCGCTGATAGAGGAACAAACAGCTTCTGCGGACGAAACGTGACAAAAACAAATGCGTCGCGTACGGAAAAAAGTGTTTCGGTTGTGGACGGGTGAACCATTTCAAGAAGGTGTGTCGGAAACAGAGCCAGCAAAACAAGCCAGTACGACGATCGTCTGACAAATGTCTGATGGTTCATAAAGCTCCAAAAGCTCTGACACAGAAGAATGCGAATTTGTGGACATAGCAAAAATTGACAGTAGTAACATTAAAGAATCAGGAAAAATAATGGTTCAGCTCAAAGTACGGCGAGGAGAAAAGGTGAAACCACTAGATATACAAGTTGACACCGGAGCTAGAGTCAATGTGATATGCTATAAAGATTTGAAGCGTTTGATCTCAGAACCAGAAATATCGAAAACGAACATAAAATTGAAATGTTATTCCGGAAAAATAATTACTCCTTTGGGTCAAGTAAAATTGGAGATCGAGCTAGAAAAGGGAGTCACCCTACTTACACTGTAGTAGAAAAAACAAGACCGCCACTGCTGTCATCGCTATCGGCTATGGAATTGGGAATTATTCAAGTGCACGATGTTTACAGTGTAGATATGTTGCAACATGAATGTAAGCAGATTCTGGGTAAGTACCGGAATGTTTTCGATGGAGAAGGAAAGCTGGAAGGAAAATTTACAATTGAAATTGATGAATATGTTACAGCGGTTCAGCAGAAACCTCGTCGGATTTCCCTCGCATATCTTCCAGAACTAAAAGCAATAATTAATGATCTCGAGAGCGAAGGAATAGTAGAACCAGTGAGCAGACATATGAATTGGCTGAGTAATTTAGTATTAGTAAAAAGGAGCAACGAGCTACGTTTCTGTCTGGATCCGACCCAGCTGAATCGCGCAGTCAAGAGGATATACCACCAGATTCCAACAATAGAAGAAATGTTGCCGGAGTTTTCAAATGCGAAAATTTTCACGGTATTGGATGCAAAAAATGGTTTCTGGCACTTGGAGTTAGATGAATGAAGTGCAGATTTGACCGCGTTCTGGACCCCGATGGGTGTTTATCGTTGGAAGAGGATGCCCTTTGGGATTTCTTGTGCTCCCGAAATTTATCAGAAAGCACAACAACAAGTTATTACTGGTTTACGAGGAACGAGATGTATTGCAGATGATATTATCATATACGGATGCGGAAGTACAATGGAAGAAGCTATGATGGATCACAACAAGAATCTAGAAGCGGCATTGCAGAGATTTCAAGAGCGAGGACTCAAATTAAATCGGTCGAAGGCAAAAGTTGCCCTTTCTTCGGTATCAGTTTTTGGCCACATTTTGACTAGCGAAGGAGTAAAACCTGATCCGAGTAAAATCCTTGCAGTGCACGGCATTCCTCCTCCCAACAACAACAAAAAAGTTAATGACGTTTCTGGGACTGATCACATACTTGGGTCGGTTTGTCCCGAAATGACCCAGACAACCAGGAGTCGCATAAGATTGCACGGATTACCTCGCATAAAGTTTTATGGCACATCAGTATCGTATAACTGTATGAATAACGTATGTATTTAAACGCATAAGATGTTATTTTGCGAACTTCTTGCGATGAGTGTAACATACTCGCATAGTATTGCACATAAACTCATATCATGCCTGTTCAAACTCGTAGTGAACCCACAAAGTGATGATTATTATAATAATTATAAATATATAATAAATTATAAATATATAATAAATATATTATAAAGCGAAAATCTCCCGTATCACATCGTATTGCATATAAATTTAATCGCAAAAGCTATCATTTTGTATCACCGTTAATGACTAAATTCATGAAAACTTTTATTAATTCCACAAAGTGATGAACATACGCGAAAATCAAAAGTCTCATGTTTAGTCGCAAAATGCATCATTTCGTAACACCGTGAACGACTGAATTTATGATAACTAGATGCCGCTAATGTTTGATACTACGAGAGATCATTACCTTGTATGGCCAATGTTAATGTTTCATCGCATATTACGTTGTTTTGCGGAGTCTTTGTGACAAATAGGTAATAAACCCGGATTCAAAACCCAATTAACTTTTACAATGCTTGGTTAAACTCGCATCAAATCCACACACTGATGAATATGCGCGAAAATCGAAAACCATCCGCATTACAGCGTATCACATATAAATTAAATCACTTCCCGCAGCTGCTGCTCCTTAAAAAATTAGCCACATAAAACATCTGCGAACAACTCGGATCACTGATGCACTACTTAGCATAATATCTTTGTTGGAAACTTGCCTTTAATTGTTGTTGAAGGCGTTAAAATTACTCAATTTTGTTTAAACAAATGACACAGCTCATCCAGCGGCCATGACAGTTCAACCGAAATGTAAGACCACGCGAAGAGTGGAAAGAATGCTGATTGACAATCTGAGAGTTCGAGATTCGAGTCCGGATGGATACCCAAATATTACAGCGTGTGCCCAAAGGAAAAAGAAAAGAATGGTAAAAATTAAACACTGTCATTTGTAATTTGCTATTCCTTGTAATATGAATAACATGGTATAAATAATAATTAATAATTGCTACTGTTCGCTGTATTTTTTTTTTTATTAAAAGGTGATTGAATCGCATGTTATAATAAATTAATACGTAGGAATGACGGCTAACATCGCATAAATATCTGAAATAATTTGTTAATGTTGGCTTGTGAAGTCGCATTAAGTAATAAAAGAACCCGTAGTGTATATTCAGTGGTGGGCACCGCTAATCGAAAATTTGGCGACGCTAATCGCTAAGTCGCTAACCGGAAAATTTAGCTCGATAATCGCTAATCGCTAAATCCACATTAGCGGAACTTTCGCTAATCGCTAACTTTTTAATATGTAAATAGTCATATCGCTATATTTATTGCTCGTGTTTTGTAAGATTTGGACCACTTTGATCTTTTTTGGTTAAACAAACGAAAACAATTACTTTTTAAAGCTATTTACAGTAAGAGGTTCATGAAACGGTATTCATATTTGATTTTGTAAAAACAAGAATAACAAAAGTTATTTAGCTTGCATTGAAAATAAATACTCTTAGGAATGTTTTCATAAAAAATCAATTATTATCTGAATCGAAAAAGTAGAACCAAAGTTGTCATAATTTCAAGCGCATTGCAATTTACCAAAGTTCTTGGTGTGCCGAAAATTCAATCTAGACCTTGTGCTTGTTCTTCAAAATGCTCCTGTGGCTTGTACGATAACTGAAACTCCATTCTAGGGTAAAAAACTGACAAAAGTAACTTTCGCATTAAAGTATGTTCATCTTTCGAAGCAATTTACGTGCGCTATCAGCAATTCACAGTTTTTCTAAATATTTCTATTGTCGCTTCTCTACAAAATTTAGCGAATTAGCGATTAGCGTTTCGAAGGCCAAAATTTTAGCGACGCTAACAGTTTCGCTAACCAGCTCAAAAATTAGCGAAATCGCTAAATCGCTAACTGAATTTTAGCGTCGCTAATTAGCGAATTAGCGGAATGGTGCCCACCACTGTGTATATTCATATATCGCTTATAGTTTCGTTTCAAATCGCAAACATGAAGTTGTAGAGTGGCATTGAATAAAGAAACAGCTCGTATAAGTTATCAAGCTTTAACAGTTAAAGTGAACTTTTTTCATCGTAAAAGTTTTTGATATTTTGGAAATGCACGCATATCGCCTCCACTTTTGCGCGTATAAGCAACATTAGCAGCATCTTGTGCGATGTAACTATCACGTATAAATGCACGCACAATGCGATGACTGTTTGCATTATACGCGTAAATTGGTTGTCTGGGTGGCAGATATCAACGCGCCTCTGAGAAGATTAACCAAAGATACGGTTGAATACATTTGGGACAAAGAAGCCGCATATGCATTTAAACAAATCAAGCGCTTAGTTTCGCAATCGCCTATACTTCGCTATTATGACCCCTCGGAACCATTGGTGATCCAGTGTGATGCAAGTCAACTTGGAGTTGGGTGTGTTTTACTGCAAGGGGGCCGTCCTGTTGCATACGCATCCCGGATGTTAACTAAAACCGAAAGAAACTACGCATCTATTGAAAGAGAATGCTTGGTAATCGTATTTGCATGTAAGAGACACGAGCAGCACGTAGCGGGGCGGCATCTCCACTTAGACTGCAGAAAATGAGAATGATTTTACAACGGTATGACATAATTGTGCGGTACAAGAAAGGTAGCGAACACCGCCGACATAGGTGTCGATGGTTGTGAGGTGGCGTGATCCACTCACAACCAACCCAATTGGTCTTGATTCAATCCTAGCCGACACCGGGAGATTTTCTGAGGCGAAAAATCTCTGGGATCACGCCTTCCATCGCATGAGGAAGTAAAGCCGTTGGCGCCGGTCCGTTAATAAACGGGTCGTGAGTTTGGGCACTGATTCTCATCTGCAAGCGAATTCTCCCTACTGCCTTAGCTCTTTTGCTTCCGCCTTTTTGCACGTTTGCTTATTTGTACTCGAAACGTAGGTGTTGAGCTGACTTTTCTGCTGCATGATCTGTCGAGGGGCTTGATGAATGGCGATGGCAAATTTTAGTTGCCAGTCTTAGGTGATGCGTGTTTGCACTTACAAATGTGCATAAATTTTGTACTACCACAAACAAATTTATACTAAACATAACACAACTCTACCGTAGCGGAAGAATTTTTCATAAATCGATGATCAAACGATTCCTGGGTGTGGAGTCGCCTCCCTGGGCGTCGGTGATTGGCCACAACAGTGGCGGAACTAGACCGACGGAAAATAAGCGAGAATAGCCGACACCGGGAGATTTTCTGAGGCGAAAAATCTCTGGGATCACGCCTTCCATCGCATGAGGAAGTAAAGCCGTTGGCGCCGGTCCGTTAATAAACGGGTCGTGAGTTAGGGTCCTGGGTGTGGAGTCGCCTCCCTGGGCGTCGGTGATTGGCCACAACAGTGGCGGAACTAGACCGACGGAAAATAAGCGAGAATAAAAAAAAAGAAAGGTAGCGAGATGTACATAGCAGATTTGTTATCACGAACCGCCACGGAGCAACCCAGAAGCGACATAGATGCAAAAGTGCTTAAAATTGAAAAAGTGAACAGGGCCTTTGGTGAAATAGCAAGTGTGAACGTAGTAGAATTCATCAATATTTCAGACGGTAGGTTCAACTAAGTAGCATCGGAAACAAGGAAAGATCAAACTCTACGAAAGTTGTTGCTAGTTCTGGCTGAAGGATAACCGGAACAGAAGGAGGAACTAAGTGATGAAATGTTACCTTACAGGGCATTTCAAAATAAGTTGACAACATCACGCGGAGTGCTTTTCAAGGGAGATCGTATTTTAATTCCCAAAAGTCTCAGAAAAACCTAAATTAATCCACCTAGCGGTCAGACTCAGCCTTTCTCATTCAAACTTATTATTTATAAAAATAGATTTACATGAATGCTTAAATCCAATAAAGGTATATTCACTCTTTGGGTTCTAAAATATTGATGTTGTAATTGAAGTACAAAATATGAAATTTGACGTAATGTTAGTGCTTAAGAAATAGCGAAATAAAATAAATGACTCTCAATTTCGAACAATTTAATCACGAACGATACCGGGAACGTTCAGATAGTACGATACCACATTTAAATTATGTTGAAGCCACATATATCGATCGAAGCAGGTATAGTTTCGATCGAAGCAGGTATAGTCTTTGAATTTCTTTTCTTTCCAAAACTTTTGAACAGCATATCAAATTGTTATGAAGTTGTTATTTGTAAGTTTGAGAAGTGACTCGTTTGTATGACACTAGTTATGTTCAAATAAGTCGTGCAATACTTGAGATAATAGACTTTCGTTGTTTTACAAATTAAAACATACCGGTTGCTTAAGTTTGATTACAATCAAATGAGAAGGTAACGTATAGGGCAGCCAAACTTTGAAACCACGTATTCAATCATAATTCATCAGTTAACCCTTAACTAGCCCGCTCATCTGATATCAATATTGTTCAAATCGGTTGTGTAGTTTCTAAGATAATGAAGTTTCGTGATTTTCACATTTCGATACATTACAGACGAAGTTACAGTACGATTACAGCAAAAATCAATAGGGTGTTATGAGGCAGTTAAACCTTTCATTTGATACTAATTCTGTGGAAATCGGGTCAGCCATCTTTGAGAAAAGTGAGTGAGTCCAAATAGTCTTCGAAATATGTTTCTTTTCATAGCTGGATTTCACGTTTTTAAACATTACAGGCAAAGTAATAATCCGATTGCAAAATAAATCAATAGGGTCTTATGGGGCAACAAGACCTTCCATTGGACACTGATTTTATAAAAATCGGTCCAGCCATCTCTGAGAAAAATGAGTGAGATTAAATAGTCTCTCTAGCCCGCTTATTTGAAACTAATTTTGTACAAATCGGTTGTATAGTTTCTGAGATATTGATGTTTCGTGATTTTTACATTTTGATACATAACCTCTAAACTAGAAATCAAATCACAATAAAATTCAATAGGGTCTTATAGGGCAACTAGACCTTTCATTTGCAATTAATTTCATTGAAATCGGTTCAGCCATCTCTGAGAAAATCGAGTGAAATTGGGAGAGCGTTACACACACACATGCAGAAAATGCTCAGTTCGTCGAACTGAGTCGAGTGATTAACGACATTCGGCCCTTTTGAGCACTTTTATACCTCTAGTTTTTGCAGTGATTGCTATACCTTTCTAGGAGAAAGGCAAAAAGTGAAATGGTAGAAATGACTTTTAATTTCAACTTCAATCCCGAGCAAGGCCGCAAACATTGAAATAGTACATTATCGAATTTAAATGATGTTGAGGCCACATATTTTGATTGTAGCTATAGTTTCAAACAGTCTGCAGGTTGCGTTTCTTTCTATTTATAACTTTCAAACCACATGTTTAAACTTTATGAAATTCATTGTTTAAGGGTTTAAAAGCCCATTAATTTAAATACAACTATGTTCATAGCTTCTGAGATATATGTGCGTTTTTCACATTCTGACGCAGCGCCAAAACTAAAAGTTTGATTACAATGAAATTCAATAGCAACCTTAGCGGCAAATAGACCCTTCATTTGACACCAAGATAGAAAGAATCGGTCAGACCATCTCTGAGAAAAGTGAGTGCGAAAATAAGGTGCACATACACACGTACACACCCACACACAAACATATACACCTATACATGCATATATGCAGAAAATGCTCGATTCGTCGAACGGATTCGAGTAGTTTATGACATTAGGCCATTTGGATCACTTTTCTACCTTTTAATTAGCCAGTGATCGTTAGGAGAAAGTCAATATGTTTACTTTCATTAAATGATTTCACATTTTCATGAACAACGGACAAAGTTACAACCCGATTGCAATGAAATTCAATAGCAACCTATGGGGCAACTAGACCTTTCATTTGACACTAATTTTGTGAAAATCGATTCAGCCATCTTTGAGAAAAATGAGTGAGTTTAAACAACCTCAGGATAACTTTTCTTTACATAACTTTTGAACCATAAGTTCAATCATAACGAAATTTAAAAATTAAGGGTTCTGGAGACAGCCCAATCATTTGAAACCAGTTTAATTGAAATCGGTTGTGTGGTTTCTGAGATATTGATGTTTCGTGATTTTTATATTTTGATACATAACCTCTAAACTAAAAATCCGATTACAATGAAATTCGATAGCAACCTTTGGCGCAACTAGACCTTTCACTTGCAATTAATTTTATTAAAATCGGTGCAGCCATCTTGAGAAAAGTGAGTGAGAAAAAAAAGTTGCACATACACAAACACACACACACACACACATACACACATACATACATACATACAGAAAATGCTCAGTTCGTCGAAAGGGGTCGAGTGGTATATGACATTCGGCCGTTGGACCACTTTTATACCTTTGGTTTTTCCAGTGATTGCTATACCTTTCTAGGAGAAAGGTAGAAAGGTGATTAACAATTTGCACACGGCACATCTAGGAGTTGATTACACTTTGCGTGCGGCTAGAGAATCACTGTTCTGGCCAGGAATGACAGAGCGAATAACGAACTTTGTTAGAAGTTGCGAGGTGTGTATGGATTTTAGTGCAAGCCAATCTAAAACACCCCTCACCACCCACCAGATACCAGAATATCCATACCAACGAGTAAACATCGACATAGAAGAAATAAAAAAAGACGGCAAGAAAATGCAAATGTTAGTGATCGCTGATACATCAAAACTAAGTCTGTCATCAATATATGCAAACGGAATTTTGTTAGGCATGGTTCACCACAGGTGGTAGTTACAGATAATGGCCCACAGTTTGACAACGATGAGTGGAGAAAGTTTGCTCAAAAGTGGAATATTACACATGTAACGTCGGCTTCATACCATGCCCAAGGTAATGGTAAAGCTGAATCAGCGGTTAAGGCGATGAAACAACTATACAAAAAATGTGCGAAAACGGGAGCAGAATTTTGGTTAGCCTTGCAACAGCATCGAAATATACCGAACGCAGTAGGCACAAGCCCAAATCAAAGAATTTTCTCCAGTGCTACACGTAGTACAGTACCCGTAATAACAAATGCATCCCGTATTGAGGAAAGAATTGAGCATGACGTAAAGTTACGAGAGCAAGCTACGATAAAAGTGCGAAACTACTTCCAGAATCACAAATTGGGCGATATGTGATGATGCAACGAAGACCTGATCTACATTCGCGATGAGAATCTTGGTAAACAAGTTTCCGGATAACTCTTGTGAAGTGGTAGATAAAAATGGTAATAGCTATCGGCGAAGTGCAGTACACGTAAAACGTGGAATTAACAATCGGTTGGATGACGAGCAATTAAAGCAACCACCAAGTAAACGATCATTGATGAAGCCGGATGATCAGCCGCAATGTTCGAAATTGATTGAGAAAGAAAAACTGACTGTATTCGAGTGATATGACTACAGGAAGGACGAACCGTGCGACAATAAACTAAACGAAATAACATCGCGAGCAGCATCAGCTCCAACCGCAGAAACCGATGAGCAGCAACGATGGTTCACCAGACAGGATGAGGCTCAAACAGTTGCCGAGAAAAGAACGAAGAGACATACAATGAAACCTGCAAGATATGCCGACTATGTTTGAAATTTTCTTTATTTTTTTATCCTTATTTCACTCAAATATTTTTTTTTTTTAAGGGAAGATGTAGTTATTGTAGTTGAATCACCCTATCAATACAAAGCGTCTATGTAGACCAGTAGCAAGAGAGCATCGAACATTAAAGCACAACATGTACAAAACACTAAACACCCCTAAAATCTGAAGTTATGGTCAAAATAGGTTTTTTTGGATCTCAGCACGTACATTTTTTTACTTCAGTCATTTATCAACAGATTTTCAATATTTTTGCAGTTTTAGAAAGGGTACAAATGGAGCTTTTGCAATATAAATAAATTTGTACTAATATCAATGAAACATGTTGAGTTATTTGAGTTTAAATCTAAATTTTAGACTTCTTCAATTTTTCAACTTAATTTGGAATTTGCCGCCTATTTTTGTAAGCAAAATACTACAAATATACAGTGGTGGGCATCATTTCGCTAATTCGCTAAATCGCTAATTAGCGACGCTAATCTTCAGCTAGCGGTTTAGCGGTTTCGCTAATTTTTGAGCTGATTAGTGAACTGTTAGCGTCGCTAGAGTTTTGACCTGCGAAACGCTAATCGCTAATTCGTTAAACTTGTAGAGAAGCGTCAAAAAACTATTTACGAAATTTGTGAGTTGCTGATGGCGTACATAAATTGATTCGGACGATGAACGTACTTTACGGTGAAAATTACTTTAGAACGTATGTTTCATTCGAATAACGTTCATTTATCTCAACTGACTACTGTTTCTCTCTTTACGACATAAGTGCAAGTCAGTCTTTTTACCATAGAATGGGGTTCCAGTTATTGTACAAGCCACTAGAGAAGCCTGAAATTATGGCAACTTCTTCGATTTAAATAATAATTTTGTTGTTTATGGAAATATTTTTAAAGTAGATTTTTATTACATACAAGCAAAACCAATTTTGCTGATCCTTGTTTTCACAAAATCCTCAAGCACATACTAACAGACGTAATACTGGAACCTAGCTCCATTGTCACGAAAAAAACTTTCATTTCAAATTTCCAGTTAAACCCCAGTCATCGCGTGACAGCATCGTCTAGAGAGCTGTCATGCAGTCTCATATATTTTTGTGGTTCTCAGTTTGACACATGCACGTACACTAGCACTACTCTCAAGACGCAGCGCGAACAAGGCAGCATATGGTGCTAGTGTTACTTACGGAAACTACTGTTATCTCCCAAACGAAGAATTGATTCAGAATTTGCTAGAAGTGTCTGTTAGTCTGTGTTTCAAGTTTGAAAATCATTTTGCAAACTTCGAACCTCTCATTATAAATAGCATTCAAAAGTAACTATTTTCGTTTGTTTTTATGAGCTATAAATATGGCCATATGACAATCTACGTGTTAAAAAGTTCCGTTAATATGGGTTAAGCGTTTAGTGTTTAGCGATCATCGAGCTAAATTTTCCGAATTATCGATTAGCGTCGCTAAATTTTTAGTTAGCGGTGCCCACCACTGCAAATATACTAAAATTTTTAAAGTATATCCGATTCCGGAACAAATAAAAGTAATTTTGTGGAAATCGGTTGATATTTGGCTAAGTTATATATTTCTTAAGAAAACCAGAATTTTTGGCTTTTATCGCACAATTATTTCACGGTGCTACAAATGATGAAAAAATGCAAGAACTTCTGATGTGACTTAGTGTGGGTTGTAGCTTCAGTCAAGTGTTACTTGAGCATATACTTGAAGTTTTTCAATTACCCCAAAAATTTTAAGTTATTTTCAAAACCGTAAAACCGTCTACATTTGCTTGACGAAATAAATAAATAAGTTTCGTAAAAAATATATGGGGCTTATTACGGATGTCACCTCACGGTGAGAACGAAGTGAAAAACTCTCACGGTGAAAAAAGACACGTGCAAATCAAATGGGAATCACTTTCAACGTGCCTATTACGGTTGTCACTTCACCGTGAAGTGACTCCCGTAATGAGCCCCATAACATAACCAAATATCAACCGATTCCCACACAACTACTTCCATTTGATTCATCATTGAATATACAGTCATACCTCGATATAAGGCAACTTTATTTTTATTTTCGTTACGTTATATCGAGTTACGTTATATCGAAGCAAAAAAAAACTTTTTTTAATTTATGCAAGAATGTTAATGGTTACTCAAATATGCGCGAAAACCCATTTTCCATCACATATCAGTATTTTTAAACCTCTCTTATGCCCATTTAGTAATATTTTCAAAAGCAAATTTTTTTTTTCAGTTGATACAAAGGTTACTCAGAGATGCGTGAAAACCTATTTTCCATCACCTATCAGTAATTTTAAACCATTCTTATGCCCATTTAGGACAATTTTCAACAAGCAAAAAAAAATTTTATTAATTGATGCAAGACTGTTGACGGTTACTCAAAGATGCGTGAAAACCTATTTCCCATCACATATCAGTATTTTTTAACCTTTCTTATGCCCATTTAGAGAAAATTTCAACAAGCAAAACAAAATTTTTTTTCTACATGATGCAAGACTGTAAATTGTTACTGAAGGATGCGTGAAAATCTATTTTCATCACCTATTAGCATTTTCAAACCTTTCTTATGCCCATTTATAACAATTTTCGCATTACTTTCATTAATTTTAAAACTTACTACAAACACTTTTTTGAAGAAATTTATACCCCGAAAACAGTTGCTGTATCATTTATTTTCAATTTCAATACATTTTCAAAGTTACGTTATATCGAGGTAAAAGTTACGTTATATCGAGGATGCCTTATATCGAGGTATGACTGTACTTCCAAAATTTTAGTGTATTTGTAGTATTTTGCTTACAAAAATAGATGGATAATTTCAAATAAAGTGGAAAATTTCTTGAAAAAGTCGAAAAATTAGATTGAAACTCAAATAACTCAACATGTTTTATTAATATTAGTACAAACTTGCATAAATTTTAAAAGCTCTATTTGTCCTCTTTCAAAAATTACTAAAATATCGAAAATCGGGTGATAATGAATGAGTCAATAATAATTACATGCGCTGAGGTTCAAAAAACCGTATTTTGCCCATAACTTCAGATTTTAGGGGTGTTTGAAAAATTTCTAGTATGAGCGAATGTTACACTCAACAAGACCTACAACCCACACTAGGTCACTTCAGAAGTTCTAAATCGCTGTAGCACAATGTAATCAATTAGTTTTGACATAGCACTACGTCTTGCGGCAACATAAAGGTGCAAATTGTAAGACCGAAACATCGAGAGCGTCACGAAATTGTCCACTTTCAAATGCTTAAAAGGGTGCAAATGCCCCGAGCCTCCCGATTCAAGGGGCCCCCTAGTCCTGAGCGACCTTTTTTTTTGCTCGTCACCTTCCAGAACGTTACCTCTAAATGTTTAAAGAAAAAAGGGCCTCACAAACAAATTTCGTCCCGGGCCCCCCAACGCCTAAATCCGGCCATGAGTTTTTCTATACAACCTAATGCCTTGTTCAGACTACGCCGTATATCACCTGATATCGCCAGATAATATCGGATATCACCTCGGGTGTTCACACAGCAGCAAGCTGATATGATTTGACATTTGCTTTGGCGATTGAAAAGAGAAGAAAACAAAAACAGGTCAAAGCAAAAACAAGACAACAAGAGCAATGCAGTTATAGTAGAGATGTCAGCTAGTTGGCTCGCACCAACGCGAACTCTCATATGCAATTGTCAAAATGTGCAGGATGAAAATAGCAATATTTCCTCCCTTGTTTTTCGCGTGCAACGCGAATTTCGAAATTTGTAGGGTTGCGTCAAATGTCTTTGGGCCGTGTTGCCAACTGCTACAAATCTGGTTTTTATTGGTTTTCGAACATATCCGCGATAGCATGTAATGCCTTGTTCAGACTACGCCGGATATTACCTGATATCGCCAGATGATATCGGATATCACCTCGAGCGTTCACATTGGAGTGAGCTGATATGATTTGACATTTGCTTTGGTGATTGAAAAGAGAAGGAAACAAAAACAGGTCAAAGCTAAAACAAGACAAGAGCAATGTGTAATGAACTTATTCCAAGCACCATTTAGAATATAAGTAAATATAAAACAAGCGGTGCGATCATATATCGCATCAGCATAAAACGACGGTGCGATCACCCGCTGCATCAGCAGAAAAGGGTATTGCTACCGACGTGCACAATGAACTGATCGCGCAGTGCGATTCATTCGAGTACCAACGTTCGTCGTGTCTTTACTGCTAGATGACACTCCCGGGTCCGGCTAGGAAGCCGGACCATTTTAGTTACCTCATGGCGACCGTGACCAGGCCCCGAAAATTGAATTGCCGTAATTATTAGTTAAGCTGTAGTTCAAGTGAGTGAAAGCTAAAATTGGACAATTTCGTGTGTTCAATGGTTAAATAAATGTCAGTGCCCGAGCTACGATTGCAAAAGCATTGAAAAGCTATCGGATGGCACAGTAGCGACGGCTGCAGAAAGATTGTGTCCGAAAAAGAAGTTTGTTCCGGATATCTATTAAGTTTGAAAAATGAGAAAGTCGCGGTAAGCCGCAGAATTTCCAGCTTCGTGTGTCTGATTTACAACAGCTACTCATTGAATGCGTTTTGATATCGGTTCGTCATCGGCTCTAAAGTTTAAAGTGAGGGAGTTTCATAAAAAGCTCAGGAAGAAAACGAAGCATTAGTGATCGCAACCAAAAAACGAGCAGCCCCCCCCCCGCCACTCTGCCGCACATACTTTGCTGCCCTCACCAACTAATCAACACTTCTGATGTACAGTCAATTCCTCGAGCGACACCCAGCATGTACCTACAACAATATGCACACATTTTGCACAGCATTGCAAAACGATAACGATGTACTGCAACGTTGCTGGAACCTCCACAGTGGACCTACCTACTTATTTGATGGATGCAACACATTAAAAAGTGTGGAATGACAAAACTAGTACTACTAATAACCGCGTTGATCTGGTGAAGCATGACTTGCCTGCATCCGAAGAACGTCGCGTCATAAATCGTATCGAAAGATTAACCATTTGCAACTATTTGTACAGAATAATCTAAAACGTTGCGATTTATTCAATGAATCTAATCTATCATTTCGTCATCTTGTCGCAGCAGTAAATCAATCGTGCGGCGCAAATCTGGATGTATGGAGTCAATATTAATTATACCATGCTGTCAAATATATATGAATCAAGTGAAACTGAACAGTAGACATTTCAATAAGATTATGTGAAGACAAGGAAGTAAAAATAAACTATGCGGAAGTTACGCAACACGATTGCCAAGTGGATTCAAAGCTTCTGCGTCTAACCTAATGCGATGTTTATCGATAAAAATGAAACAATACCTATGTAATCATAGTATATAAAATATAAACAATGGTTTGATGAAATATCTCTAGTACAGAAAAAAAGTAAAAGCTTGTTTCATGCCAGATTTACAGCAGGAGGAGACAGGTTTTAGGAGCAAAATAAGCGAAAATGAAAAAAAATTTTAGATGGTAACAGTAATGAATAATTCAACCATTTATTGCCGTACGTATAGACAAAAAAAAATAATATGCATAAATAATTTATCGAAAGACACAGATTACACATGTATTACTGTTATAGTAGTCTCTTGAGCATTGTGAGATAAGTTTAATTGTGAAACCGAAAAGTAGTGCGTATTCGGCATTAATCAAACTTCTCTAAATAATTAAAAATTTGTTAAATACACACAAATAACATGAAACGAAACGAATTACCCATTAAGGAGCAACTGCAAAATAAAGGCAACGATAATACAAGTAATAGTTTGAAGCTACTGAAAATGGTAGAAAATAGGTTAATCATTAATCATATCTGAGGCTATACGAAGAGTGGAAACAGTGAATGGATAAATACTTAGACACATGCAAGCAACCATAGCTATTATCAAAAAATGAATTTTTAAAAAGATGCAAAAAAACTGTGGCGAATACGAGAAACGCAATACTAATAGTAAGCAGTAACAGAAAAGGAAGAAAATTGAGTCACCATAAAACAAATAATCCGGATTCAAATCGATTCAAACAAAAATAAAATATTTCATAACGAATAAAGATATTTCAAATAAAAGTACAGAGAACAGTTTAAAAATAATAATAATAAATCAGGTTTATTCTAGGACAAATAACCCATTGGAATAAATTACGGGTCTTGTGCGTTTTATTTTAGTTGAAAAAAATGGAAGATTCAAAATTAAAACATGCTGGAAAAACATATCAGCAATTCAAACTTAAATATTTAACTACTATTCAGCCAAAAAAAAAAAATCTAAACTAGGTTAAAATCAACTTTCAGCTATTTTCAGTTATTTTCATTTCCACCCCCTACACTACCAACTACCTATGCTCCTCATTCATTCCTTGCAGACAATTATTCTATATTTTGAAAAAAAAAAATCTTTATGAATTTCACTTTATTTTAATTTTTTTATTCCGGTACACGAGGTTGGTCACTTCTGTGTACCCGAATAAAGAAACAGCTTTCATCTTGAGCCTGACCAGCCTAAGGTGGGAGTAACATTTTAGCTTTAACTTGTTTTTGTCTCATTTTCACTTACCAAAATTTTCCCTTTATTCAAAATAATCCTTTTCCTCGAGCTCTAAAACTAAACTAAACTAAAATACTACGATTAAAAATTGTCGTTATGAGAGCGCGGTGAAAGCCTGCAACAATAAAAAAATATATACAGTCGCCGTTCGATAACTGCAAGACCGATAACTGCAACAACTTTGCAGTTATCGGACCGCAATCCGTCAAATCTGAAGCTTAGATTATTGAAACATAGATATCCAACTCAACCAACAATACGGGCAACAAAAATGTGGCGCCCCTCCGAGTATGATGGCGGTTGGGTGAACTACATTTAATGAGCACACACAGAAAAATATAAGGGTAATTGCTATCTTTTTAGGCTTGGTCAGATTTGTGTGGTGTCTTGAACAAACTAATCTATATGGTCTAGATAATAATAATAATTTATTACAACAGGAGAAAAATAAATGTCAATGTCTGAGATGACCATGATATGAATTATTTATTTTGATGATATTATGACTAGTCGTTCATAGTCATTTCAACAATATGTTTTTAAGCATAACCAAAGATGACTAGTACACAATACGTCACTCTTGCAGTATGCAGCGGACACGAGTTTCGCTGCGCGTGAACGAAATTTGAACTAATTTGTATACTGTTATTTTGGTGATGACGAGGTGGACAAGGTGGTGAAAGGTGAAGCATGTTTTTCAATATCATTATATGGTCCTGTCATCTAATTTTCAATATCCTCATACAGTATTGCCATCTTGTTTTCATTTTCATCTAGCGGATTGACCATGATAAATCGATTTTGCTAATAATCACAGTTTTAAGGTTATCAGATGGCACCGTTATAAAGGTGTTGCGAGCAAAATGTATGAAGTCAGGTATCTTGTTCTAGTCATCATTTGTTGTTTGTACCAATTTTAATAGTCGATTGCGAACCACTTTATAGCTTTAATCCCTTTGCGGAACTGGTTGGGTTAATAATTCTGCCTCAGCCGTCAAATAATGCTGTAGAATGTTCTCCTATTCGGTTTGTAGCTTCCGTTGCAGATTATTGTTTGTGATCTCATTCATTATCAATTTCACTATTCCTTGGTTGAATGTTTAAATCGATTTATTAATATTTGCAAAGAACGGAGAAAATCAAATTTGGAAATTTTCACTCATCCTTTTAAGTTCTATTTAAAAACCAGAATTATTCCACCTAGTGGTGCAGAAACCTTTGTTATACTAACTACCTATTACTTTATACTTATTAGACCAGTAAACCACAAATCGTATACCAACGTAAGTCCAATTCCAATAATGAATAAAACGAATTTAAAAGATAGTTTTCAGAGGGTTAACCAAATACGATCATTGAATTAAAGCTTGACGTGGGTTTCACAAATATTATGGATGTTGTCACTGGAGTACATGAGTGTTATTTTTTCGATTACAAACCAATTTTTAAATGCTAGCTAAAAGCAACTCAAATTTTTCTTGAAATAATCGAATTTGAGGAAACAGTAAAAAATAACAATCATGCTGATTTCATCCTAGAAGAGCAAATATGTATATTAGTTTAATGCAGTTCTTTTTTTTAAATCCCCATAAACAAGGTTTGAATATCGTTTTTGCTTTATAAATCGCAGGACCTAGAATTATGAATCAGCATCTTATATTTTTTACGAATTGAAGCAAATTTCTACAAACTCGTTCTCGAAAAGTTATAGTTCAGAATTATACAGGAAAAGGTCTAGGCTGTATGATAAAAATTTAAATGAAGACTTTATAAAACTTGCTGCGATAACGAGGAGCGGAATAAGATGGATACTCTGTTTGCACTTAGTCTTAAATTAGAAAGCAATATTTATATCTTACATGAGCATAGTGTATCATATCATACAGATAAGTAACTTTTCACCTGCGCACACTAGTAAACGTGTATAGCCATGTTAAGTTGCTTCAGTTTCATCCAAACTGTAAATCATCGCATCTCGTTGTTCACAATTTCTCAAAACTTTTTCCTTATTTTGCCAATTACGTTCACCATCAACTGTAGATTCCTGGTCACGAGCAAGAAGTATATTCAGAACTGAATTCAAACATAGAATAAGTGTACAACTGAAAAGTTTTCCAGCTGTTCAAAATGTAGCATTGTAAACGGGTGGCACTAACATATTCGTACGTAAATAGGTCTATACATTTTTGGTAAAGCTTTTTGAAATATCTGTATCGCTAATTATGTTACATTTGAACACTTTGAGATCAGATTTTGCTACAATGTTTGGCTCCCGAAAGCTGTAGAAGATTCTTATTTTTGAATCTGGGTTCAACGTACAATTTTATATATGAATTTCAAAAAAAGTAAGGACGGAAGCTTCGCAAGGCAGAAAAGGAGCCAAGTGAGCATTGCAGTTTTCTCTAAAATCTAATTCAAATTTTTAAGAAAAAGCTAAAGGGTAATTTATTTACATCAGTTAAGACGCACTACGAAGAGCGTAAAAATTATGCATTGTTGTCGATGATTGTTGTTTTCTTTTAAGTAATGAAGAGCGATACGAAAAAAAAGAAATAGAGGGATAGAGAAGAAGAGAAAGCAGGGAGATGAATTATCCAGTAAGTAAAATATCCCATGTCTGAAAGATACTTCGGTCAAATTTTTACAGTTCAAGCTGCCAATAAAAATTCGCACTTAGTATGATTTTTAAAGTACTCTAGGGCGTTCATTTGAGCATGCGAACATCAAAATCGGAATATGCGTTCTGTAAAATGAGTGTTTATTTAGTAATTTTTTTGTTTCGATTCTGATATACTATACATATAAACAACATATTTACACATACATACATACAAGCACACATACACATACATACAGAAATTGTTCAGTTCGTCGATCTGAGTCGATTGGTGTATAACACATGGCTCTCCATGCCATTCATTTTGCCTTAAAAGTTAAATATCTTATGTAAAAAATACTCTTTGATCAATATTTTGAGAACTAAGCCACTGATCAAAAATCCAGGTAGCATTCTGGGGGAGAACAGTAGCTTTCGTTTGCGTATAAGATCATCAAAATCGGATATTGCGTTCTGTAAGAAAGGTGCGTTAGTATTTTGCGGCACATACATACAGACAACCAGAGCCGGATTTACGATTGTGGGGGCCCGGGGCCCAGTTTTCAGTGGGGGCCCCAAAATAAAACAAACCCGGTTTTTTATCGTGCGAGTTAAAAACATTTTATTGTTATTGAAAAGTTACCAAAAATTTGCTAGATTTTTTTTTACGAGTTTTTTTTTGCAGAGAACTTATTGATTGAATAATCAACATTCAGCTCCTTCAGAATATTGTGCTCTCAACTTAACAATGCTAAGTTTGACAGCCTTCCACTCTTCATAGTCGTACGCAACCTATTTTCAATCGGTTTCATCTTCGAAAAAGACCTTTCTCCAGTTGCGTTCGAGATCATTAGGCTCAAATAAATCCTTAAACAAAATAATTTTTGCAAGGCACTAACGAGTTTTTGATTTTTTTCTTCATGTAATCATCTTTTTTGAGCTCCACTTTGATATACGCGAGGTTTTGTGGTGACAGCTCATTTTGAATAAATGTAATAATAAATTCGGTTCTTGCTCACTGTTTATAGCCAGATCTAACTGATTTGGACCAGAGATGCCAGATGTTTTCGAAAGATGTATGCAACTGCCCGAAATCCGGAAATTTTTTCTTGATATCTGAAAAAATCCTGCCGCAATTTGAAAAAAAAAAATGCGAGCCGCAGGCAAAAATTTGCACACAATTCGAGTAAGACTGTGCAAATATAAGGCTACGCTGGCAATAATCTACAGAAACTAGGAAAAAACTACACACATCTGCAGGTCAATAAAATCTGCACACGGACTCTGAACATTTGCATTTTACAACGCAAATCTGGTATCCCTGATTCGGACAAGTAAACTTATTTTCGGAATCAACAGCAATGCATTAAAAAAACTTGTGGATTATGTATTTTCTTTCCTGCTTGATCTCCCATGCGCGCTGGTTCGATTCAAATGGTGTGTTAATGTGTGTCATTCCAAAAGAATCGAAGGATCTTGGATGTAGTTGTGATATTGGCGCTCGCGAAAAAATAACACTGAAGAAAAGTTTCAAATTGAAATGGTCTGTTCAAATTTTCTTGCTGTAAATTGAACTTTTGATTGAATCTCATTTTTGATAGAGAATAGAACTTTTTCTCGTTTTGTGGGGGCCCCAAAAATGTTGGGGCCCGAGCCCGGGCCCCCTGGGCCCCCCCTTAAATCCGGCTCTACAGACAACATACATACACACACACGTACACACACACATACACACGAACAGACATTACTCAGTTCGTCGAGCTGAGTCGAATGGTATATAAGGTTCGACTCTCCGGGCCTTGGATCTATTTTGCGTTTTTCGACCGATTTTATAACCTTTGTTTAGTATAACAAAGGTAATAGTATAACAAAGGTAAAACGATGCAATATTTATTTTGGTGAATCTTGGATCAAACCGAACTACCAAGGGTTGAACAAAATTGACCCAACATAAACTGGAGGAGAATATGGGGGAATATTTCTTCAAGCAGACTATCCTCACACTACCGTAGCGATCTCTACATGCTGGTCAACGAAAAAACGGAACATCGCCGCCTGATGCATGTAATCGGTCGGGCCAACAATCCGCATTGTCAACATTGAACGATGGGCATCGAAGACATCAAACACAAATTCTCCGATTGCACTCGAGTGGCTGCTGCGTGGGCGTACGTGCAACGAAGAATGACAACATTGCTAGGAGGATGGTATAGACCATCATTCGACGATTTACTGCGACCAATTTTGGACAACATATCAGTAACTAGATATATATATATATATATATATATATATATATATATATATATATATATATATATATATATATATATATATATATATATATATATATATATATATATATATATATATATATATATATATATATATATATATATATATATATGATATTTTAAAAACCTTAGTGAAATACATCAACTTTATTAAATCAAATGTTAATAGCAGAATCGATGTAGGAGAATTGGATTTTACGCTGAGCTTAAATAACTGATTGTTTTTTCAATATTTGATGAATATTTATAAAAAAAGATGAATAAACTATATTTTATATAAAAATAAAATTAAAAAAAAAATACCGCTAAACGGTATTTTTAACTAAGGTTTTACATTACTGTGTGAAAATCGTTGTTATATACCTCTCTTAACATCCTCTTAATTCATTTACAAGGAGTAGCAAAGCCTAGCATAACTTATTCACCAACGTTAACACCAACATAAACAACGTTAAAATAATTTAAGTGAATATGAAGCTTTTTTTGTCTTTTCGTCACCTTCGACAATTCGATGAGAGTATCTATGAGATGTTTACATTTTGTGACTCATGCTAATTTGTAAAATTACGCGAGGTTTCATTGCAGTGTTGTTGTAATAAATTGAAATTGCAAATCATCTAGAATATATTGTAAAGTCGATTGAAAACCGCCGTACAAATCTGATTGAAAGTAACATGATATTTTTCTGGGTGTGAGAATCTGGTCAAGCTCACCACTGAAATGATAAGGAGTGCGATGATATTTTTCCGAGTGGATATGCTTTAGTTCACCCAACGGCCTACAGATGGCAAGTTCATAGGGTTGCCTTGAGATTATATGCAGCGTAGCCCAACTTGGATATCTATGTCTCTTTAGTCTATGTCTGAAGTCAAAGTCATATTTGACATTGAAGTGACAAATCTCGCGGGGGGATTCTAAATGTATTCGAAAATGAAAATTGTTGAATCTCTAGAAACATTTCAAAAGGACTTTTTCATTTTTCTCGATTTTTCTCGATTTCGTTTACTTGTTGTCTCTTCATTCTAGATGGGAGATTATAGATCTCAACTATTAATCAATAAAGCAAAATTATTATAAGAGAAAAAAAAATTCCTTGTGCATTGCTTGGCTAGCTTTCACTACTCAGTGAGGCAGTGCAGAGTAGATCACAAACAATATTTTGTGACCTAGCGTTAAATAGACCATTGTAGGAACTGACAAGTGTCACGGATCCTTCTGACATTGATGTTGCTTTAAATTGCGTTATGTCAGCGGTTCCGAGCTTTCTGTCAAAATTTTATTCATGAATTGGGTTCAGAAACGTCTCGTAAAATGGTCTTCTGTAGTGATGAGCTTTATCTTCACCTACATATTGGTTATGTAAAGTAGTTACTAAAACGCAATAAATTATGATGCGGAAATATGACTACCAAATTGATCAATCAAAAAGCTTGTCTATTTTAGTTTTCTGCTATTTTTGCCACTATTCCATTAAAAAAATACATTTCGATATTATTGAAAACAAAAATGGTAGTGACGGACCCCCCTCTAAATTTTGGCATGTGTCAAGTGTTGCAGTTATCGAACGGCATTCGATAACTGCAATGTAAACATATTGCAGTTAGCGAACGACGACTGTATATTTATTTATTTATTAAAGAGCTGCTAGGTGAATAGGCTCAAAATCCCTAGCAGCCTGCCCTGCTATGCGAATAGGCTAAAAATCCATAACAAGGCATAGAGATTGAGAAAAATATATTCCTGGGAGCCATGTTATAAAATATAGTAGAATAGGGTAGCAGGCCTGCACCCAATCAATAAATAAAATATTAAGAATAATTGGATGGAATTTTGCCCCAGATGCCCGAACCAAAATGGTTATCGGATGCCCGGGTGAATAAGAAGTGCGAGGACTCTAGCGTCTCGTGGCCATAATAAGTTAATTTTTTAATACCCCGGATGCCTGGCACTTTAAAGATGACCAGAAGGACGCCACAGGATTAATAAGAGATTTAAACTTTGATCCTTTACGATCTTTTTTTTTCAATAACTATTGTGTAATAAACATAATTATAACTTTATAATATCATAAAAATATATCAAATTTTTAAATTAAACTCAGCAAATAGAAAAGCAGTCCAATTATATACCTTAAATTAAGTAATTTCATAAAATTCATACACTTATTATTAGTTAACATAATATTGCTAACCTTTTCATTGGTTTACTAATCCTTATTATTCCTAATTCCTAATTATATTTCTAATTATATTTCAATTCGTTTTAAAAATTTTAACTAAATTATCTTTATCCAACAAATTTATTCAACAGTACCAACTCATATATAACCATAACATTACAAAATATGATATAAAAATAATTATCATATTTTCCTTATTTTCACAAACAAAGCAATAACTAAACTAAAACATTACATGACATTAAAACAAACGTAAAAAAATAACCTAACCTAAAGTTAAAAAAAAAAACACAACAAACAGTTTTTCTATAGTCACGAAGTATGTGCTAAACAGTTCTGCTAAGCCTAACTTTTGATAATATAAATTTATGTGTTTATGTAACATTGTTAGAAATATTGCATTCATATATTTTTGTTCTCATCTGATTATACAGAGTATAGTCTGACAGAGCAACTATATCAATGCAAATTCTACCAAATTACATAATCATTGTCTCATTAACTTTAAAAACTCAAAATCTAATACATATTTTTCAATTTTAAAAAACATTTATAAAACAAATTACTTAAATCAGTCATAAACCGAACAGATTAGCAAAAGACTCATCAATAACACTGTACTATTTTCTTAGATTCATTTTTTTTAAAGATCATGTAATATTATTTTCATTTAATTATAATCCGATAACTTTCACAATACTAGCAACAACAACAAAAAGTTGTAAAATACAGATTAAAAAACACAAGACGAATCTCACATCTAAAAGCAAAAAAAAAACGTTATAAATATCTATAAAAATATTTTCCTTAAAAACAAAAAATAAAATAAAATTTAACTTTAAGACCTCATATAACAACAATAAAAATAGATATTAAAATAAATGAAATATAAGAATATTCAACGTTAAAAAGAAAAATATTTTTTTGTTCATTTTTCTTTCGCAAATGACTAAATTATAATAACCCATACCAAAACTTATTCAACTTATAACGAAAACAAATCACTACTAATTAAATAGAACTTATCATGAACTTAATAGAAATAGATTAATTATAACACCGAGAATTTAAATCATCCCTAAGTTCAAAATCAATTTCAAAACCTTAGCCAACCCTACATTAATTACATAAATACATTTCATCAATTGCACATTTATTATCTATACAGCAAAATCTTATCCTTACTGTAAGATCCAATATATTCAATCAAAACAAGATCAAATACTTATTTCAACACATAGCGATTCAACGTTGCATAACTGCCAATTATCAGACAATCTTCATCATCCACAATAGATTGGAGCGTTGGAGAAAGATCACAGATATCTCAATAAATATCTGAGATCTTTACACAATAAGCACCAATGGTTTGGGACGATACGACAAAATTCTTAGCTACACCACTAACTACTATACCACAAGACAAAATTTGAAAAAAAACTAACAGCGAAAACTAGTAAGATAAAACAAAAATAAGCAATAGGCAAAAAGAATCTAACATTTACAAAAAAAAAACAAAAGAAAATTATAATAAAAATATCAAAAAAAATTACAATCAACGTTCGACAAAAATCGACATCGACATTACATTAAAAATATATTTTTAGGCATGTTTTCGGATATGAAAAACTTCAGAGATAAATCAATACGAAATTCAATAGTAGGAAAATACATAAACAGGAAAGTTATTTAGTATCTGATTTTGGTATTCCTGATGTAGATTTCAAAAAAAATGTAGAAGGAAGTATATATTTTAAAGAATATTCGAACAACAAATTGAAAAACCAAAAACAAAAAAAAGGTGCATTAACATACTAAGGAAATGAGGTAATACATATTTTACAATTTTTCTACATGACCAATTATATGAATATAAATTTTTAACAAATTTGAATTTATAAAATTCAAATTTTTCCCTAAGAGGGGTGGTGTAATGAACTTATTCCAAGCACCACTTAGAATATAAGTAAATATAAAACAAGCGGTGTGATCATATATCGCATCAGCATAAAACGACGGTGCGATCACCCGCTGCATCAGCAGAAAAGGGTATTGCTACCGACGTGTACAATAAACTGATCGCGCAGTGCGATTCATTCGAGTACCAACGTTCGTCGTGTCTTTACTGCTAGATGACACTCCCGGGTCCGGCCAAGAAGCCGGACCATTTTAGTTACCTCAATGGGATTAGGATTGAGATGTCAGTGAGTTGGCTCGCACCAACGCGAACTCTCATATGCAATTGTGAACATGTGCGGGATGAAAATAGCAAAAATATTTCCTTCCTTTTTTCTCGCATGCAACGCGAAGTGCGAAATTTGTAGGGTTGCGTCAAATGTCTGTTGGCCGTGTTGCCGACTGCTTGAAATGTGGTTATTATTGGTTTTCGAGCAGGATATCCGCGATAGCATGTAGCCGAGGTGATATCCGTTGACAGCTCGATTGTATGGGATATCAGGTAATATGGATGGCGATATTGCCACGATAGCACGAATCGCCTGATATCAGGTGATATGCGGTGTAGTGTGAACAGGGTATAACCGAGGTGATATCCGATGACAGTTCGATTGTATGGGATAGCAGGTGATATGGATGGTGATATGGCCTCGATAGCACGAATGGCCTGATATCAGGTGATATGCGGTGTAGTGTGAACGGGGTATAAAAGTATCTTCCCGCACAGAAGGGCTGATTTGCGTAGTTTTATTTTTCTGTGTAGCTTTTTACGAAAATGCGTCAAATGTTACTCATTTTAGAGTTGTTTTTCACGAGTGTGTAGAACAATCAATTCGGGTTATTCGCGTTGAAAGCAGGGGAGTATAAACGTCAAAATTTTGTCTACCGATCATGAATTCATCATGGTGTCGAAATTTCATTTAAAATACTTACACAAAATATCTTATTCATTGAAAGTGCACATTGTATTAAAAACAAACGTTGAGTATTGATTTTTCACATCTCTAAACGTATTTTTCCGAGAATAAGATAATGAACAATCATGGGACGTTGACTCTATTTCAACTGTTTTAGGGCAAACCAACCAGAAAGTGGGTTCCAGAATCAATGAGTAGTAGATGAAATATGTATGGAGTTTGACAGCCACAAGAACCCCCTGGTTGAGAGGTTTTGAAGGCTGTTCGCACTAGAGATCCTCAGAGGGAGAGATAAGCGATGAAAAAACCGCTGATTTGGCAACTAGGTTTCACATATCAGAGGTGCCAGATCTCTTCTCAAAGCCCAATGTTCACTAACTTTTTTATTCGGCTCGTATAACTGATGGTGACGGTGGAAGTCCTGGGAAATAATAAAGTGCATCACAAAAACCGTAAAGGTGTTAAATTTTATGTTTATGTTTAATTTTATATACTTTCATCATTATTCTGTAGACCATACAAAGGGTTTGTGAACCACCAGTTAACAATCACTGTGATGAAGCAACTTTGGAGCATTCTTAATTCATGTTTTAGCAATAAAACATGAAAAACGTGTAAAAATAAATATATTCTTTATTGAACCTTATTGCAATACCTTTCAATGTGTTACCTTTCTTGTTCGTTTGGCTCGAATTTTGGCATGTTCATTTGGCTCACAACACTCTCTTCGTAATCGCATATATCTCCCTCTGAGTATTGCTAGTTCGCACCTACGTGAACACTCATATATAATTGTCAAAATGTGTGTAATGACAGAAGTAAAAATATTTCCTTCCTTCTTTTTCGCATGCAAAAACCAAACAAATATCAGCAACACCGTCAACGCAAATGGGTGACGTTCCACGGTTTTCTTTGTTTTTTTTTTTTTTGCAATTGCTGTTTTTCAAATTGCAAACACAAAATCTTTTAATGTCGGCAATAATACCAGAAGTGATATATTGTTGTTGTATAAAAAATTGGCACTCGCGACACTAGAGCATCCGATCGGTCATTTATTTTTCACGCTTTTCGAATAAGTTTTATATCCATGTTGCTGTTCGAACATACCAGAGGCTGTCAAAAGATGAAAACAAACGAAAATCAACTGATCGCAACTGTTTTGTGGGTTGCCTTATTGGTCCATAAAATTTCTTTAATCAAACGAGCTCAGTTTAATTTGGAAACTAAACGACCAGCTAATTTAGGTCTTTCGTATTCGAACATTCCACTGTTTTTCCTTTTTTTACTTTGACTCAGAGATGCCAGACTTTTTTTTTGGCAAGTCTGTATAATCCATAAAAATGTCTGTATAAGTCTGTATACCGCTGCGAGAAAAAGTTACCGATACATTGATACCTAATTATTTGTCGACCTGTCAGATTGTTTTGTTTTATTGCTTGTTCTTTTTCGAGTCTATCATAGTTGGTAGATTAATCGATAACTAATTTATCTTTTAAATCTAAGTAACACATAGAAGTAAGAGTCTTTCCCGTGATAAAAATCGTCGTTCGTCGTAATGTAGCTAAACTGATGATGGCAGAAGTCTCGCGGTTATAAAAATAGTACCTTCAAGGTTTGGGACATTTTAAGCAATTCTTCAACGTTGGATATTGCTCCGAATAAAACAAACGGTCTTTTCACCAATATAACCTGCATGGCAATCGATCGAGACAATCAGCTGTTTGTTACTGGGGGCGAAACAGGCAGATTAGTGCCCACGGGGCCGATAAAAACCCCGATAGCCTGACTCGATTCCCGTTGTCATGATTTCACTCTCAAAAACGCAAGATTAATATGTTCAGCAAAGTGTTCAGTTCCTAGTTCACTTTTTCCAGCAACCATTATGTAGAATATCAGATATCTGTGTAATATCTGTATTATACTAAATGTCTGTATAAAATCTGTAGGCTTATGCGTGTCTGTATCGCAACACAGAAAGTCTGTATAATACAGACTTGTCTGTATATCTGGCATCTCTGTTGACCTGTAAGCAGGGTTGCCAATGTTCCAGTTTAAACTGGATTCCTTCAGTTTTTTTTTCAAGTGATCCAGTCAAACAGTTTATTTCCAAAATCTTTCAGTTTTTTCAGATATTTGCCAGTTTTATACAGTTTTTTTATTCACTGAAGCTCCGATTGATTTTCGGAAATATTTTTATAACATAAATTTTGTAGATTGATAAATTATTTTGACAACTCTTAACAGCATTTTCAGTATTCTATCTTCTCGCACGAAACACGGTCAAATTAAAGATTGCATGACATGATTGAGATAAAACCAAACAAATAGATTCTACCAGACCATAAATTTTTTTTTATTTATTTTCTGTTGCGTAGCAGTTAAAATATTGTGAGAAGAATCAAATCCCAAGAGATAGCGAAGTCAGAAATAATTGAAATTCATACTTCACTGATGTAATGGAAGAAAATGTTGCTCTATTTTCTTAATTTTCAGATAGATTGATTGCGTAATTTTAAATTTTGCTGCTGTTAGAGGAAATTTTTCAGTCCATAATTTTAACAAAATGTAAGCCCGAAACAAAACAGTTCTGATTAAAATGAGTAATTTTTTGCGAAGAGTTATCTCTTTAGTTGCTGTATAAAAAACTTTCACTGGATTCAGTCCCCATAACAGAAAAGCACTCTCACAATCATTTTTTTGCTTCTTTTGAATTTATTTGGAATCCAGATTTTTCTAGATTTTCCCTCAGCCTTTTTCCAGTTAAATCGAAAATTTTATTGGTAACTCTGCCTGTAAGGTGGGTCGACTCAGAAGTATTCATGTAACGTTACACATGAATAGTTCAAATTTAGCAGAGCTTGATTAGGTCAAATTATATAGAACGTACCTGTACACACTGAGCGTTTTATATTTCCGCATGATCTGAGCATTGCACATGTTCTCTAATTATTATTAATGACTTTGTCAGAACAATTTAACATTGACACAAAATCCTTTTTAGAATTGTAAAGATTAGAGTTTAAGCAAAGGCAGATATTCAGTAAATATTGTCCGTTTCATTGAAAATTCGCCAAATTATTATTTTCCAGCGATGTTTCTAAGGGCATCTTCGGCAGTTGTTTTGATCAAAGTCTATGTTTATAATAAGAGTCCCGCAAAGATGAAACCAAAGGAACCAAATCAGTGTCAAGTCAAACGAGGGTACCAATCGAGCAATGTAAATAAACAAGGTGATAATGTTAGGAGTGGATGAAAAGAGTTGTAATTGAGTTGAGTTGAAGTTTTACTTACACATTTTAATCCAACATTAAACCTGTACACTGGTTTACTTAAATTTAACAAAACATCACCGGTGTAATCTTACAAAACTGTGTACCTTGTGAAGAATTTCAAAAAATGATATTCGCTTATGCATGGTGAAAAACAGAATTGTATAGTTCCTGGCAACAAACGGCACAAAAACTGTGTTGCCGAAACGATAGATTTTCTCTTCGCGCGACTCTATATAGACATAGACTCTGGTTCTGATCTATTTTTTTTTGTATTTGTATTTGGTATAAATACACAATTAATTCAAGCGACTATTTTAGATTTTTCATTTAATAATAAGATAATCCCACAGATGATCCCTGTCACTGTATCGATGCAATCGCTTTCAGGATCTGTAAAAGAGTCGTTCTATTGTTATTTTAATTCAAAAGATTCAATAAAACTTACGCTCAAATAAATTTTTGATCTCTGGCTAAATATGCTGCTTGCGCTGTTCGTCACTATTTTTGTTTTGCCTCATGGTTTTAACGTTTGTCAATTGGAACTGCAGCTGTAATTCAATTGATTTAAACAGTGGTGATAATACAATAGATATTCATTATAATACGATGGTGATTTCCATTAAACAGTTTTCAACGCAAGATCATTTCATTGGAAAGTGGTAATCATCGAGAAATCAACACTAAATCACTTCAACTTGCAGTTCGATGTGACGAATTGAGTCAAGTGCAAAAACACTTGAAGTAACCGTGACATTTTTTCTAAGTGTATACACCTCGGTATACACTGAAGTGTTTCATCAAATGGGCTGCATTGAAATTTGAAGAATTTTTTTTTCTAATTCAATCATATTTCACATTCGTTTCAAGTCTATGTGTATTAAAGGCCCAAATACACACACGGCGCAATGACGCCTTTTCCATACAAAATGGAAGGCGGGATAGCGTCACAGAGTTGCCATTCCGAAATCTGTGTTTTGACAATAAAAATCTGTGAAAATCTGTGACCAGAGAAAAGAATCTGTGATCATATCTGTGACTAGTGATGGGAAATATCGAGCAAAATAGTTAACGATAAAATCGATAGTTTTCAGCTTATCGATGAATTATCGATGAATTTTGCAGGGGGTGCGAGGTCCAGAGATGCCAGACTGTTTTTTGGCAAGTCTGTATAATCCATAAAAATGTCTGTATAAGTCTGTATACCGCTGCGAAAAAAAGTTACCGATACATTGATACCTAATTATTTGTCGACCTGTCAGATTGTTTTGTTTTATTGCTCGTTTTGATTGTTCTTTTTCGAGTCTATCATAGTTGGTCGATTAATCGATAACTAATTTATCTTTTAAATCTAAGTAACACATAGAAGTAAGAGTCTTTCCCGTGATAAAAATCGTCGTTCGTCGTAATGTAGCTAAACTGATACATGATGGCAGAAGTCTCGCGGTTATAAAAATAGTACCTTCAAGGTTTGGGACATTTTAAGCAATTCTTCAACGTTGGATATTGCCCGAATAGAACAAACGGTCTTTTCACCAATATAACCTGCATGGCAATCGATCGAGACAATCAGCTGTTTGTTACTGGGGGCGAAACAGGCAGATAAGTGCCCACGGGGCCGATAAAAACCCCGATAGCCTGACTCGATTCCCGTTGTCATGATTTCACTCTCAAAAACGCAAGATTAATATGTTCAGCAAAGTGTTCAGTTCCTAGTTCACTTTTTCCAGCAACGGCTACAGTGACTTTTGGTTTTTGTGTTCGTTTTTTTGTGTATACTGGTAAAACCATTATGTAGAATATCAGATATCTGTGTAATATCTGTAAATGTCTGTATAAAATCTGTAGGCTTATGCGTGTCTGTATCGCAACACAGAAAGTCTGTATAATACAGATTTGTCTGTATATCTGGCATCTCTGGCGAGGTCGCAAAAGCAAGGATAATGACTGTTCACTTGTGAATTTTACCGAAGTCTATTTGGCCAGTAGTGAATTAGGAACAATAATTGGCTATTTTGGGTAACTACTATATGATATTTTGCAAGTGCAAGAAATAATTCGCATGCTTTGTGCCATCTGAACTGCCGCCTGCGACTTATCAATAATTATCGTTAGCGCCAAAAATTGTGATGTGAGGCAATTATCGATATTAACGATAAATATCGATAACTTTCCCATCACTATCTGTGATAGGGATAGGAAATATCGACTAAAATGGCTATCGATAATTATCGATAAATTCTCTAATACCATCGATAACTATCGATAATTATCGATAGTTTGACAGCTAGAACCAGATGAAGAAAAACAACAAAATGTTGCTCCCGTTGTGGACAGGAACAATATTTAAAAGTTTATTCGCACACATAATTCGCACTTAGGCGAAATCTTGTTGTTGTCCGTATAAGGTAGAGTGAGCGAAAATGAGTACCCCTCAATTTTCTAACAATTTTAAAGAGGATGTGAAAGCAAACAATCATCGAATTTTCTTTAAACAAAGTCTAGGCCAATATATTTTGTCGGTTCTGGCATCATTGTGGAGTATAAATGCCAATGCGAGGAAAATATCAATAACTATCGATAACGCGGAAAGCTTAACGATTCTATCGATAGCCGGCAACTATCGATACTATCGATAAATATCGATTGGTTTCCCATCCCTAATCTGTGACATGAATATTTGTTTAAACAGAAAACGACATTGATTGCATTGCTGAATATAGTTTGATAGTTTGTTTATGAGTCGCTCTATAAATTTTTGAACTGGGACTTTATATAAACATCAAATTTTCCTATAAACGGTTGAATTACTATTTAGTTTTTAAAATTGCATTGAAACCAACCCGGTGGCATCGGCCTTGTTTCCTGAAGCTGCCGTGAAAGACAGTGGCGCTAGTCTCATCTATGTTTTTGAAGGTTTGTTCACACAGAAGTGTAAGCATGACGAACGAAGCATAATATATGTTGTACAGAGTTATGCGCTCGAATCAATTCAATCATTTAAAAAAAGGTCAGCTTAGCTTTAAAAATGTTCAAAAGTAGCGTTGATATTTTATCTCATTTACACATACGTTGAGATGTTAATCATTAAATCATCGCGCGATGTCAGCTGCCTGCAAGAAACACCGCCGTTCGAAACCGGCAAGAATAAACATTGTGTACATTCTATAATAATGTAACGCGTTCGTTTTTTGTTTCATCAAGCAAATCACTCGACGTTATGTGCAATAAATACATCACCCGAAAACAACACATAAACACACTGCCGCTGAACACCGATACTGTGTGCACGTATGAACACTGCTTTTTTTCGTGTTTCGATGAATCAGCTGTCAAATTGCATGTAAAATTGATCCAGTGATCCAGCCAATGCTGGCTTCACTTATGTTGTACGTAAACGTCAGTGATGCCACCCGGTTGATTGAAACAGTCAACTTAATTCTCAACGTAGTTTTGCTCAGGTTGGCATTGAGAGTAATCTCTCTCCAACTGCTGATGAAAGAGGCATTATAATCATGGAAGTTACGGAACTCCGCATTGTCGTGAACCGGAGGCAAGGGCCTCACAAATTGTCCAGTTTCCTGCTGTTCCGAGCTCTCTTTCGGCTGCGCGATTTCCCTTGGTCCTCGCCGCTTCAGGCGGTCAATCGCCATCGCAATGGAATCCCGCTTTTGCTGCTCACTGTCTATACTGCTGTCCTGTTTTCCGCTTTGTCCTTCTTCTGCTGCTGCCTGATGATGTGTCTCCATTGAAGTGTGTCACAAGAATGCCAGCGTGAGTGAAGAGAGCTTCTATTTATACCCAGCGAAATCAACTTCCCCACCTTCAGTCAATTGGTAATTTCCCCTTCGGAAAAAAAAAGTTGAATCTGATTTAAACCTCTTTTGCTGCGTCAGAAACACTGTATCTCCCACCGCCAAATCTGATTCTCTAGCACCTCGTATGACATCTGCATATTGCTTACTTTCCAATTTAGAAAGAGCGTTTTTTTCTCTTATATCATCACGATCGATGCTGGGAACCGAATCTGATGTCCATAAGCAAGGGAAGGTACCTCTGAATTTCCACCCTACTGATAGTTCGTAAGGGGTCACTCCAAATCTTGAGAGTGGCCTTACTTTGTTATGAACATGGATATAGTTTTCAAGTGCTTGTTTCCAGTTCGTGTTGTCCAATTTTGATGAAGCCAGAGCTCTTTTGATACCTTCATTTTGTCTTTCCACTGCCCCAATGGATTGCGGACTCAGTGGGATGGATTTTTGTATTTTAATTCTTTTATTTTCCCAGGTTTTAACGAACTTCTCGCTTTGAAAAGGTGGACCATTATCGCTTTGAATAACCATGGGATATCCCCATGTTGCAAAAACTTTGTTCAAGGCCTCGCAAGTGGTATCCGCATCCATGAATTTCATCTCAACAACATGAAGATACCGCGAGTATGTATCCACAATCACTAGAAACTCTCCATGACCAAATTCTTTGTCTGTAAAAAAGTCGATTTGGAGAATTTCCCACGGTCCATTTGGAAGTTCTCTGCTGCTCAAAGGAATTGGAGGATTCTTCTTGGAAAGACGCAGGCACGTCTCGCAGTGCTTAAGAAATGTCTCTACATCCTTCGATAATTCTGGCCACCAAAAACATTCACGTAATATCCGTTTTGTTGATCCAATTCCCACATGGCCTTGATGGGCAGAATGAATCGCTTTCTGGCGCAAAGAACTTGGGAGAATTACTCGATTGTCTTTGAAGACAAGGGATCCAAAAACATAAAGCTCTTTTGCCTGACTTTCGAATCTCCGAAAACCAGTGTCCCAACAGCCTGTCCCAATAGATATTCTGTCTCGTTCTAGTTCTTTATCATGTTGAGAATGCTCCTCAATGTCGTTCCATGAAATTTCTATCGCACCGGCATCCAAAAAGTATAGAAGATGTTTCTCACTTGTTTCATCAAATGATTCGGAGTTTTCAGGTTTTCTCATGAGCCTTGAAAGAGCATCAGCCACATTCTTTTCGCCTGAAACACGTTGAACGTCGAAGTGATACGGTTGGAGTCTCAACGCCCATGCTTCTGCTCTGGAAACTGCTCTCTTTCCAATTCGATGGAGGCCTCCGAAAATAAACTCATTGAACTCGGCGTCTGTTCGAATGGTGAAGTTCAAGCTCATCAAGTACATTGAGAACCGTTCTACTCCCCACACCATTGCAAGCGCTTCACGTTGTGTTTGTGGATATTTCTCTTCCGTTGGAGAAAGTGTTTTCGATGCACAAGCGATAACCCTGGGATTTGAATTTTTGTCAAATTGCACCAACACAGCGCCTAGTCCATGAGGAGAAGCATCCACATAGAGTTCCGTTTTGTCTTCTCTGTTAAAATAACCCAAAGTGGTTATAACTCTCCAAGCATCGTTTTTGAGATATTCGAATTCATTTTCAAGATCAAGATTCCAATAAAAATGATTCGATTTTGTCAACTCTCGAAGTCTACGTGTTTTATCTGCTCTGTTTTGGATGAACTTTTCTACGAAATTAATAAGACCTAGAAAGCTTTTAACCTCAGCAATGGATTCCGGACCCTTCAGCTGAAACCGTGAATCCCAAGAACTTGACGGATCTTTTTGCCAAAACGCATTTGTCCTCATTATTCTTGACGTTATGATTTTTTAGACATGCCATGACCTTCGCCAGGTTTTGATCGTGCTCGTCCTTGGTTTTTCCAAAAACCAAGATGTCATTTGAATAATTGACAGTTCCGTTACACCCTGCTTAAACAATTGTCTGTAAAATCTCTTGGAACACATCTGGTGCATTACATAGGCCAAACGGTAGACGTCGATAGCGGTAAATCTCTTCTCCAGCGAAAAAATTAGTGAGATGACGAGAGTCTTCGCTCAATTCTACATGAAAAAACTCACTGGTTAAATCAATTGTTGAGAACCACTGTGCTCCATGGAGGTTCATCAAAATTGATTTGAACGTGGGCATATTAAAAGGTGTGCGATTTATGCATCTATTGGGACCTCCAAAATCAATCACCAATCGAATGTCGTCCCTCCCTTTCGGGACCACAAGTAGTGACGAACAAAACGATCTATCCATGTCAGATGTCACTATTTCTATTATGCCACTAGAGAGAAGTTCGTTTAATTTCAGTTTTGTTAGATCTTTGAGTGCTGCCGGAATCTGCGTGTAAACATTACGTGATGGTGGTAAACTTCTATCATAACTCAATGTCACGGGAGGTACATTAAATTTAGGAAACTCTTTGGTCAATGAGGAATTTTGAAGTTCTGAGCAAATAGATCTTTCCAGTTTGCACTTCCAGGGTACGGTAGAATACGCACAGTGAACAGGGACTTTTAATCCGACGGAAAGTACATTGCATCTTACCGCGGTGTTGAATCCCAATAATGCTCTGGCTTCATCAACAACGTAGAATTTTTCAATCACTGTCGGTCTATCTGGTGAAATGAATAACTCTGCTGAAAAGTTTGCAATAACAATAATTTCACCATCCGAAGCATATGCTTTTAGTCGTTTATCCGTTGAGTATTGCAAAGTATGTAGTTGACTCCTACTATATGTATCATTAAGAAGTTCCTCAAAAGATAGTTTGGTAATGGTGTTCACTTGAGCTCCTGAGTCTATGAAAAATTTCACTGGAGTATTGGCAACTCGAGCATCAATGTAGGCGTCCTTTTCGACCAAAGCTACAGCATAGTTTATCGACTTGGCCTGCAATTATATTGTAACGACTGAGTTACTATTTTCTTGATTGCTCTGTTTATTTGCTTTTGCTTCTTTTTTTTAATTTATTTTATTTTATTTTATTTGAATCCAATCAACTTGTTAAAAAAAATTAACGAAATTACAATATCAAAGAAAATAGTAAATTTACATAGTGTTTTCGTTGTTATCACGTACCTCACGCTCAGTATCTTCGTCTTCCTTCTTCTCAAGCATTGCAACTTTTGAATCAATCGGTTCATCCTTAAAGTCATTACGGCGTTTCTTGGGATTAGACTGCGAGCCTTGATTTTTCACTGATTGACAAACGCGATAAATATGCCCTACTCGTCCACAATTATTAGCAGATCCAGATCCTTGATCAAAAACATTAGTGCGAGGCACGCCACCTCTACCACGTCCAAAACCACGCCCACCATCTTGACCGAAAACACGGGTACCTCTTCGTCCACCAAATCGCCAATTTCCAGAATAATTCGGGCGGAAGTTGGCTTCATTTTGCCAGGGTGCTCTTAGAGGCTGTTGTGAAACAGTCGCTACTTTTACTTCCTCTAGCATTTCATTTTCCAGCTCCCGATCTTCAACAAGATCGATGAGATCTTTCAGTGATCCTTGTTTCACCCAGTTTCGGTGAGCCAAAACACGTACTCGAATGTCTAGAGCCCCTTTAACGATAGCTTTAACCACAGCCTCCATTTCTTCATCGTTGTTGGTGTAGTTGCACAGTTTTGCCGCGGAATTTACTCGTCGTACAAACTGCGTACTGGTTTCGGTTGCAAATTGACGCAAACTCATTAGCTTGCTTCTCTGAGCAATTATTTTTGCCCTGGATCCAAACTAATTCCCGAGGCGCTCCATAGCATTCGAGAATGGAGCTTTTACTTCACACGGCATTCCCGGTCCAGATACTGTTGTGTTGTAGATATCACGCAACTTCTGTCCCGCCTTGATTTTGAATAGGCTAAACTTGGTGTGTTCATCGGATGCGCTAATAATCTGGGTTGATGCATGGAAAATATCTTTCCAGTAGTTAAACGCTCGCTTATTAATTTCTGTCTCCCCATCTAAAGGAACACACTCCGGAATTTGCAGATTGCTCAGCGTCTAGTTACTTAATGTCGTAACTAGCGAAGACTCGTCTCTCGAAGTCGTGGAATCACCTTGCATTGTAGTACTTGAACCCTGGGGCTGAGTTACACCATCGAAAATTGAATCCTCCGTCAACTCAGTTGAACGTTCTCGCAAATTATTATTTTTCTCCAGTGCAACAATAAGCTTTTCCATAAGTTGTGCTCTTCTCTCCTTTCTATAAAACAAATAAAATTCCTTGTTTAGTCACTTGTCCGTTCGTTATTTCATATATTCATTATTTTTTTTTTCTGGTTAACGTTATCTTATAAACAGCAAAAAATGCTTCTATTTCAAATAATATTATTGTTATCTCTAATCTTCAATTATATGAGTTTCGTCCTTTGTCACCGAAACCCGTATTCTGTCTATTTCCACCAGAATAACATTTATTTATTATAAACTTTTTTTTTCACCGATGCTCGAATAAGCATGACATAATTCCGTCTATTTCCACCGGAAATTACATACATTCAATCACTATCATTTGTATTATTTTACTATAAGCCAAACACCGTCCATTTCCAACGGAGTTCATAGAACTAGTTAGATTTTTCTTTTAATTTCATGCTTCTTCTATCTCCACCGAAGCACATAATTACATTCTGAACTTTTTTTTTTGTACGAATTCATTCCACTTCTTGGCGTTTCTATCGACCAGCACAACCTTGTAAATACTTACACTGTGGGAGGCACAACTGCGCCATTGTCGTGAACCGGAGGCAAGGGCCTCACAAATTGTCCAGTTTCCTGCTGTTCCGAGCTCTCTTTCGGCTGCGCGATTACCCTTGGTCCTCGCCGCTTCAAGCGGTCAATTGCCATCGCAATGGAATCCCGCTTTTGCTGCTCACAGTCCATACTGCTGTCCTGTTTTCCGCTTTGTCCTTCTTCTGCTGCTGCCTGATGATGTGTCTCCATTGAAGTGTGTCACAAGAATGCCAGCGTGAGTGAAGAGATCTTCTATTTATACCCAGCGAAATCAACTTCCCCACCTTCCGTCAATTGGTAATTTCTCCTTCGGAAATAAGTTCACACAGTAGGCTGAATGTTCGGAACGCATGAAATACGGGACAAGGTGATTTCAAGTAGGTATTGATATATTTATTATTATCATTTCATTTATTTTATTAACATAAAGTCTGCTGTACGCTACACGCATCTGCATCCGTAAATGCAGAACATCTGCAAGAAAATTGACATCATGCGTATGTTGAAAAAATCACAGGAAGGTCTTATGTAAAGTCACGACCGCAAGGTTGAAGTAGAATACTTTTACAAGAAAGATAACTCGGCTGCTTGCGTGTCAGTCATTTTTTCTAGTAAATAAACGTTGACCGTTCATTGGCAGTATTGTAATTTCAGTTCAGCAAATGGGAAGTTGAAGTGCTGCCGAATTGTAATTTGCACATTAAATACGACATCATTAAACGGGAACGGAACAAAAGTTACAGTTATTCAGAACGCGAATGACGGCGCGATGCGATTCGCCTTACCGTGGTGATATGTACAGCTCTTTTATGGCGAAGTAGAGCAATACATTTCAACACATTTCTCCTGCTGAATCGCATTGCGCAGTCATTTGCGTTCTGCATAATTGTAGCCAAAAACTAAGATACGCAAACACGTAATAATAGTCAGAGTATGCATGTAGATGAAGATAATTAACTTTAGATTATAGAGCAAAACGAGAAAACATTAATTCTTCATCAGTGCGTCTTGAACTGTCCTACAGATCAGACGTTTTTTTCGGTTGCTTGTGGACTGGTCTTTGACTGCCTATAGCTTCAAAGTTTGTGTTTTGTCAGTGTGTCTTTTAAAGACTACCTGAAAGTTATTTCCCATCAGTCTTTCTCAAGACTACCTACTTTTGAATTTAACATTTGTTTTAACTTTTTTCGTATCACCTGAAATGGCTGGACGGAAAAAGAAACCTCGCATCGCTGCGGGGAGGAAAAGAGAGGCATCTCTTTCTGACACATCGAGTGTCTGTAGTGACAATCCTTTTGATATTTTGCCTGAGCAAGAAGCTGGTGAAATGGAAGTTACCAATAATGAAACTATACAAAATATAAAATCTTTAAAAAAGGAGAAAGTTCCACCTATTGTGGTAACTATTTCTTCTGAATTTAATATATTCAAAAAGGAACTTTCAACGTTTGTTTCTGACGTTAAAGTTACCTATCAAATTGGCCGTAGAGATGAATGCCGCTTATTAGCCGACTCAGTAAAGGGTCGTGATCGTCTTGTTCAGTATTTAACTGACAAGATGTACAAATTTTTTACATATGACACCAAGAACGCCAAGCCGTTCAAGGTTGTCTTGAAAGGTCTCACCAACGATCAAACCGTTGATGAGATCAAACTTACTTTAACAGAATTACTTGGCATAGCCCCTACCCAAGTAATTCTAATGAAACAAAAATCACGAGGCGAAAACAGTCAGAGAACTGGAATTTCCCTTGTTAATTATTTAATTCATTTTAACCGCAATGAGGTTAACAACTTAAAATTTTTTGAAAAAGCACATGCTTTGTATAATGTGCGTGTAAAGTGGGAAACTTATAGAAAGTATGGCGGAGGTGAAAAGCATATCACCCAATGCCGTACTTGCCAACGTTATGGCCATGGTTCCAAATTCTGTAACATGGACCAAAAATGTCTTAACTGTGGAGACTCTTCTCACAAAAAGGACACATGTCCTGTGAAAGAGAGTAAAAATTTTCGCTGTGCGAATTGTAACGGCAACCATATGTCAAATTTTTATCAATGCCCAGTCCGTTTAGCAATTGTTAAGGCAAGGCAAGGTAAACAAAATTCAATTTCTCAATTAAAACCAACTTCAAAACAAAATTCTCCAAGCGTACCAGTGATGCATAGTTTACCTACTCCTTTGCATATCCGTTTAACTTATGCACAGGTTACAGGTAGTTCGAACATTATACCGCCTAGTGTTGGTAGTTCGAAAATGACCGTTAATATGGGTAAGCAAAACGCGCTAGAAAATAATTGTACACCTATTACTCCAGCTAATATTGCTGCCGAAAATATTTTTTCTAATGTCAACTGCCTGGGGCCTATTACGGCAGGTAAACTTTCTTTTTTGCAACAGGCAATGTTCGATCTTATGAACGCCATGTTGCAGGCAAAATCAATGTTTGAAGCCATTCAAATAGGCACAAATTTTACTATTAAAATTGTTTCTAATTTAAAATTTAGCAATGATTTTAAATAAAACAATTAAAATATTAAATTGGAATGCTCGCTCATTGAAGGCCAATGAGAATGAGCTTTTTAATTTTTTAACAGTAAATAATGTGCATATTGCAATTATTACTGAAACATTTTTGAAACCTAACATAAAATTAAAATATGATCCCAATTACGTGGTTCATAGATATGATAGGATTCAGGGTTCCGGCGGTGGAGTTGCAATTGTTATTCATCGCCGAATCAAACATCGTGCTCTTCCCCATCTTGAGACGAAAGTTATTGAAACTTTGGGAATTGAAGTTCAAACTGAACTTGGGATTTTATTTATTGCCGCAGCATATTTACCATTTCAATGCACACGCGAGCTCAAAAATTATTTTAAAGGTGATTTACAAAAACTCACCAGAAATCGTTCGAAATTTTTCATAATCGGCGATTTTAACGCTAAACATCGTTCATGAAATAATTCTCAAAGTAATTCCAATGGCAAAATTTTATTCAATGATTGTTCTTCAGGATACTATTCTATTTTGTCTCCGAATAGTCCTACATGCTTTTCTTCTGTAAGAAACCCTTCAACAATTGATTTGGTGCTGACAGATCAAAGTCATGTATGTAGTGATTTGATCACACATGCTGACTTTGATTCTGACCATCTTCCAATAACTTTTTCTTTATCACATGAATGAGTTTTAAACCCTATGAGCTCTGTTTTTAATTATAACAAAGCTAATTCGGAAAGATACAAAAATTATATTGAGAGAAATTTCAATAATGAGCTTGATTTGCAAAACGAAGTGAATATTGATTCCGCTTTGGAAGCATTAAAATGTGCAATTGTTGATGCCAGGAATTATTCTGTTCCAAAGGCTCAAGTGAAATTTGATTCAACAATAATTGACGAAAATATTCAACTTCTAATTCGTTTGCAAAATGTCCGCAGACGTCAATATCAACGTTCTCGTGACCCTGTTTTTAAAACTATTTATAAAGATTTATAGAAAGAGATTAAACATAGATTTACTCTTCTGAGAAATCAAAATTTTGAGGCTAAAGTTGAAAAATTGAAACCATATTCAAAACCATTTTGGAAGCTGTCGAAGATTCTTAAGAAACCTTCAAAGCCTATACCAGTTTTAAAAGATGGTGAACGTTTTCTTGTATCCAATGAACAAAAGGCTCAAAGACTTGCTCAGCAGTTTGAGAGTGTTCATAACTCAAATTTGAATTTTGTGAGTCCAATTGAAAATGAAGTCACACGTCAATTTGATTTAATTTCTTCCCAGAATTTTTTACCTGCAGAAATAATTGAAACTAACTTGAATGAGATTAAATCAATTATTAAAAATTTCAAAATTATGAAAGCACCTGGTGACGATGGAATCTTTAATATACTAATCAAACATCTCCCTGAGAGCACAATGGATTTTTTAGTGAAAATTTTCAATTGCTGCTTCAAAATTGCATATTTTCCCAAATTATGGAAAAATGCAAAAATTACTCCCATTTTAAAACCGGATAAGAACCCAGCTGAAGTTTCAAGTTATTGACCAATCAGTTTGCTTTCTTCAATAAGTAAACTGTTTGAGAGAGTTATTCTTAACAGAATGATGTCACACATCAACGAAAATTCAATTTTTGCAAATGAACAGTTTGGATTTCGCCATGGGCATTCCACAACTCATCAATTGCTCAGAGTTACTAATATGATACGAGCTAACAAATCTGAAGGTTATTCCACTGGAGCTGCTCTTTTAGACATAGAAAAAGCATTCGACAGTGTTTGGCATAAAGGTTTGATTGCGAAATTGCAAACTTTTAATTTTCCAATTTTCCTAATCAAAATTTTAAAAAATTATCTTACTGATCGAACTCTGCAGGTTGTCTATCAGAATTCAAAATCTGATAGATTTCCTGTCAGAGCAGGTGTACCTCAAGGTTCAGTCTTGGGTCCTCAAGCCAAACAATAATCACGTTGTCAAGATGAATGGGGTTATTTTAAGTTGGTCCGACAAGGTTAAGTACTTGGGACTAATTTATGATAAAAAACTTATTTTCAAAGAGCACATTGAGAGTATACAAGCCAAGTGCATCAAATATACGAGATGTTTATATCCTCTCATTAACAGGAATTCTAAACTTTGTTTAAAGAACAAACTTTTGATTTACAAACAAATTTTTAGACCAGCAATGCTTTATGCTGTACCGATCTGGTCAAGTTGCTGTTCAACAAGGAAGAAAACGCTCCAAAGGATTCAGAATAAAATTCTGAAAATGATTTTGAAGCGTCCTCCTTGGTTTGGTACACTCGAATTACATAGACTTACTGGTGTTGAACCATTAGAAGCTATGTCAAATAAAATTATTAACAATTTTCGACAAAAATCGTTGCAATCCTCAATTGCTACGATAAGCTCTCTTTATAGCCAATAAGTTAGCAATTAAGTTAGTTGTAAGTTTACTTCCCCTTTTCTGACAAGTAGGTTTAAATCCCTACGAATGATAAGTCCTAATTGCGAAAGCAAACAAATCCTAACAATTAAAATTACAAATTTCTAACAGTGTTGAGAAGTCACCATTTGTGATTGGACACACATACTCATTATTTACTAATATTTATCATAAATACTTAAGCTACTAACAAATCCCCCCCTGAAAAAAAAAAAAATTAATTCTTCAAATATTCATTTGTGTTCTTCAAATTTCTGTTGTTCAATTGAATATCTGATGAAATGTCTGTTTAATATCTAATGAAGGCTTTTATATAAGCCAAATAATGCATTCCCAATTTACTAGGTCCATAACTCTGTCGACCGTGCTTGGGAAAGCAATCGTATAATGACCAATCAAAGGTCGAATTTTGTGTTTTGACAAGGCTTAAGAATTTTCAATAGTACAATAGTTCGAATAAAAAAATTGCAATTTCCTGCATTGCAATCTTAGAAGATATTCTAATCGATTGCTGCAAAAACGAAAGAAATCCATCGAAAACAAACCGATTTATTAGCATTTGAAATTGGACATATTTCTCCCCTTTTCCGGTTTCAGATTTTCATTTCACATCCCTATGTAGCCGAACTTCCTGAGAGAAGTATTATACTTCAAAAATATCGCTTTATAAAACTTTGTAGAAAAATTTTCTTTAGTGTATTTGCTGCTCGCTTCGATAGCTTTCGCAAAATAAGCGAGATGTTACGGATATCCGCATCCGCATACGTAAATGCGAAACATGAAAATCGACATCCGCGTCTGCAGATATTTAAAAAATCACATCCGTAACATCCCTGATTATCATAAAAGTTAGAAACGAATGTTCTGCGAAGAGAGTTAAAAGGTAATTTTACAATGTGCTCTGTTTGCGATCTTACTGAAACTGCTCTGTTTGCGATCTTACTGAAAGAAAGTGGCTATGATTTAGTGGGAAGAAACTCGTCCATAAATTGGACACGGTTACCTTTAAAATATCGAAAACTTAATCATAATGAGGTGATACAATCAGGTCCCCTCTCTGCATACTTCACTGAGTTAACTAAGCAGCATATAGCGCGAAAAACTGGCATTCCCCGTGAGAATCGAATAAAAGGCAAATCCGAAGTTCAAGAAAAAAATTACTGCGGATAGTCAAACCATTTTTTCCGGATAATTAATCGAGCCTCTGGAAAATCGTACCCTCGGGTAAATGAGTCTGAGCTGTAGAAAATATGGGTTATTTGTTATTTTCGGCATTTATGGAAAATATCTGTGAAAAGCTGTGAATTTTCAAAAATATCTGTCATCTGTGATCACAGATTCTGTGATTTGAAAAAGGAAAAAAAATCTGTAATTTTACAGAAAAATCTGTGAAAACGGCACTCTGGATAGCGATCACGCCTTCTATTTTGTATGGAGAAGGTGTCATTGCGCCGTGCACGCTCGTTCAATTTAACTCTAAATTGGTTAGAAAGTACTCACTTTCGCATTTTGATTCAAAATGTGAAAAATTGAGTAATATTGATTAACGAAACTGAGTAACTTTCACCCAGTTTTCGTATTGTTTTGTGTTGCTCACTTTTGGGTTACCGTTCATTTTATATTAGTTCGCTGTAAACAAAAGCTAAGCATTTAACAGTTCCCTGTTTGTTCCACTTATTCGTACATGGATTTAGTTTTGAAAGTACTGCAACGAATAGTTTACAATAAAATAATAATTCGCTCTTTGATATATGAGCCACAAGTCAAATAAATGTGTGCTGCAGTTGTGAGGGAACAAAACGCGAAGAATGAGTGCATAAAAACATCAGACACGTCCGCTTGTTCGAATAACTTCTGTTTTTTGTTACATTGATTTTGTAAGATATTGATCAAGCTATTTGAGTGGTCAGATCCATATTCTTAAACCATGGATGAGACGGTAATGCTAATTCTTTTTGTAATACAAGTTGGTTCCTGTATAGCTGGAAGTATACTTTTAATCGTGATGCTGTTAGAGGAAAAACTAAAAATATGTATATGTTTGGTGCTAGGTTGTTGGTGGGAACAGCCCTTACAGTCATAATATCAGAAGGAATTCGTTCCTTATACGATGGAAGCTCGGATGGAAGCAATCTTGAATTAACACAGCGCTGATTTATCCACATTTGGGCTCTCCCTAGTGCTGGGCTTTGTCTCCAGGATACTTGTACCGAGTTGTAGCTTTTTTACGCGAAGCAATCCGAGAGATGGTGATAATATAAAATATTAATAATTAGGTAACTTGATGGGAAATAAATCTACAACATTTTAACGATTTTTCTTATGTTGTTTTCAAATTTTAATTTCCGAATTTCCTAATCTCTCTTTTGCGTAGGGAAGTCAAATTAACGAAACTGAGTAACAGTTACTCAGTTTGGCTAATTCATGCTTTTTTTTTTCAAATGAGTAAGTAGTACTCAGTTTTTGACATTTATCTATGCTATTAAAAAATGAGTAACTACATGGTTACTCTGTTTAGGGTAGATCCACTTTTAACGAAACTGAGTCAAAATTCACCCAATTTAGAGTAAAAACGGCCGAGCGTGTATATAACTAGAGTGGCGCCGTGTCATCCAAAGTTACGCTGGTAACACTGGTAACACTGAACATCCTTTCTCGTTTCCCCACACGTGTTTGATAGGTTGTTTGCTCAATTGGCATGACACTGACATATAATTTTTATTCCAATTTTGACAGTGTCGCCACTCGATAGATTTACAGGCGCTCTAGGAAAATGTACACGCTCACTCTGGATAACCCAAAACTGAGTCAAAACCTAATCAGTTTCGTTAAAACCGTATATGTACTCAAAATTGAGTAGAAGTTGTTTTTCTCATTTTTTAGTACCACCGAATGTTATAGAAAATGAGTAAATATTACCAATATTATACCTAATCCGCGATGCGTAGAAGTTACTCATTTTCGACTCAAAAATGAGTACTTCAAGCTTCAATGAAGGAATTTCGGAAAAATTATCATTATTGACTCGATATTATTATATTTTGACTTTTTAATAAAATTTATTTAAAAAAAGCTTATTTCAAGAAATTTACCTTTCTTCGCCGGGGCACGGGAGATCTTTGAATTGATTCGCCGTATATCCAACCAACGAGTCCTGGTAAAAAAGAAAAATTGGCATTAGTTGCAGTCAATTATTTCAAATTATGAATTACCTACCGAAAACAACTAATGTCAAACATTTCTATTTCCTCCTTTTTTCAAACGGTTTGCTTGGTTTTCTGTTTGCTTTTAATTGCAAAAAATAACAAGAACAACACGCAAGCACCAGTTACCCAATTTTGAGGAAATTTGCCGCCATGATCAATTTAATTCTACTCATATTTTGACATCTTCGAACAACTGAAAAAAAATGATTAAAATTCGACTCAGCCGCTGAGTAGCCCAGAGTGAGCGTGTAAGCAGTTTGACAGAAATATGGTTGCCATATTAACACTTTTATTGACAGCATGTATAGGGCGAATTTCTGGAACACGTGGAACTTCTCGGGGTAATAACCACCACATTAAACTGATCAAATGCGGTGCCTTGGTGTTGCATTGGGATGGCAGAATCGATGAATTTCAGTGAAAATCGGTGTTACATCAGCGATAACAGGAATGTTCAGTACACGCTCATTATTTGTTACTCTAAAGTGAGTTAGATATGACCCATTTTTGAAAAAAGTGGAGGTACCCTAATTTGAGTACTCTTACGGTTACTCACTTCTGAGTAAGGGCGTCTAACGTCATAAACTGATTAGAATCTACTCCGTTTATGCAAACCAGGAATTAACGAAAATGAGTACAAGTTACCCAGTTTGCCTAAATTGGAAATTTGATGATTTCTGGTTTTTGTAAATCTGACTCAATAAATAAAATAAATTCAGAACAATCCGTCACCAAACACTGCGAAGGATTTAAATTGTATCGATTGCATGTATTGGGCACTGTACATCGATACAAATGTTTCCGTTCATTATTACGAATAAAAGCCCGACTTAAAACGGCATCGCAGGACACACAACATGCGGTTGTTCATTTAGAAGAGATGTTTTTTATGTTTTCAAATCCTCTGCAATAATGATGTTGAGCTGAAATTGTTATGGAATATTGTTACATGTTGTTTGTAATGTAATTGATTAGGAAATTATTGATTTGATAAAAGATCAAATACTTACTGCTAGCAAACGAATAAAAAGCGACACCAATTGTTCTTCGGAAACAGATAATATCGCTGTTGAAAATTTTTGACATATACATATACTCAGGGGTGAGTAAACATCATGGGTAATAACTCAAAACTGAGTAAACATGGTAATTATGAAAATTTGGGTAAATGTTACTCAATTATCCAGTACCCGATCTCACTTTTTGACATTTTGCATAAGAATACCAAACTGAGTAGATCCTAATCAAATTAGAGGTAAAATAAAGCAGCGTGTAGGGTTTGCAATCCCGGGAACGATTTCCCGGGAAATAGCTTTTCCCTGGATTCCCGAATTCCAGGAACAGAAATATTGATTCCTGGGATTCCCGAGTTCCGCGAAAAATTTTGTATGATTCTCTATAGTTTCTTATGCAATATTGCAATAAAATTAAATATGTCAAACTGGTGCGACCTGAAATAAATCATTTAATAAAACTCAAAGTCAGTATATTATTTCAACGTAAAAATCATCTTTGCATGTTAATTAGTAAGCCTTCAAATGCTCTAAGACTGACTTATTTTGAGTCGTATTGAACAGATTATTTAATATTCTATTGTTTCCTTCCGGTTTGTCTCGGTCAAATATATTTAAATGAAAAAAAAAGCGAATAAGTTTGCTACCGCTCAAGTAAACAGTAAATATTTACTGTAGTGTAAAAAACATTTTGCCCAAAAAGTCCGTAGCGAATATAGCAATTATTTTCCGCGTCCAATGCCTGCCTAAAGGCCCAAACTAAGACAAGACGAGACAGCTGGCTTCTTATTTTTCTTTTCGTAACGGCCGTCATCCCCGTCGAAATTTTTTTGAACGTGCCATACCGTTGATGCCAGAATGATTATTTTTAACAACTTCTGCAGGTCAATGAAAATAAAACAAATTAAAATTGCAATATATAGGCGAATAATACTCAATTTTTATTTATTATTATATGTTCAATAAAGCATACTTCTACTATCAAATTTTTTCTTCCTAAGTTTCTTGGTACCCAAATTTTTTCTTCCTAAGTTTCTTGGACTTCAACCGAAATAGTAAAAAACGATTAATCAATGCATTTTTAAAGTTATAACAGTGAAATACATTACTCGATAATATCATGTACCTTGCATACTTTTGCATCATTATTTATGAAAAATTATAATAGTTAAATTATGACTCTCCAGCATCACTGCTTTACAGTGAAAAGTAACCTCGTTGTATTTTATACGTGACGAGTGCGTTATCGGATTCAGCCAATCAGCAGCCGGTTCAAATTGGTTGCATGTAACAGTGACCAGCTGTCGCGTCTTGTCTTAGGGCCCAAACACAATGGATACGTTTGCGTTGCGTTGACGTTGATTTGACAGAAAATGTATGGGCTAACTGTCAAATTGTCGCAGCCGCAACATATCCATTGTGTTAGGGCCTTAACACTCAGTTTTCTCTTCAACAAACTGAAAGAATTGGACACCAGTTTTCAATTAAGTGTAGCAAAATCTGTAATCGGTGATTTGGAAGAATCCTAGAATTCAAACATTAGCGGTGATTCAGCAGACTTGAGCAAAGTTTTACTGAACGAAATGAAATTTTTGAGCTTAACGGAAAATTGTCAGCGGACCTGAAGCGACGTTTGACGACATGAATACCTTTATTTCTCCTCTTCTGCAAATATATGCTACAAAAATCGATCACGAATTTTTTATGTTAACTTAAAAATGTTTTGTATTTCATTTGTTTTTTTTTTTTGTTTTTCATGCGGACTGAGAATGAAATTTTAAACAATTTTTTGTTACCTTTTACAGATGAACTTCATTTAAAATATCATTTTGCTAAAGAATTTGTCATTTCCCGGTGTAGAGTACTAGTATATACAGGGTTACATGAGCTCAGCTTCAGGGAGAAGATACGTATGAACATGATCAGCTGTAGGGGTTCCTGTTATGAATAAAGATTGTCATTACTTGTAATACTACGTAAGAGTAAACATCGTGTTTCTTTTAAACCCACGACATCACAATTGGCGACTAGGTAGGATTGTTTTCCCGGACGGTGGCATAGTACACACCAGTTTTTGCTCCAGGTAGTGGAGGTATAAAAAAGAATCTAGTCAGCAGCGGAAGATTTTTTTTAAGTACGAAGTGAAAAAAGCAGGTTAGTGTTGGTTCTTAGGAATCAGGGGCTCCGCCACCGGTGAGTAAATATAAAGCCAGGAGTATGTAGATGAACAGTAAGAGGGTATAACCACGAAAAATTGAGCACGATGCATTAGTTTTTGCCTTTCTCCTAGAAAGGTATAGCAATCACTTGCAAAACCGAAAGTATAAAAGTGCTCCAAAGGGCCGAATGGCATATATCACTCGACTCAGCTCGACGAGCTGAGCATTTTCTGTATGTATGTGTGTGTATGTGCAGATTTTTATTCTCACTCACTTTTCTCAGAGATGGCTGGACCGATTTCCATGAAATCAATTGTAAATGAAAGGTCTTGTTGTCCCATAGGATCCTATTGAATTTCATTGTAATCGGATTTTTAGTTTAGAGGTTATGTATCAAAATGTAAAAATCATGAAACATCATTATCTCGAAAACTACACAACTGATTTGAACAAAATTGATTTCAAATGTACTGGCCACCTTAAAGACCCTTGACTTTTGAATTTTATAAAGATTGAACGTGGGGCTCAGAAGTTATGAAAAGAAACGTGTTCTGAAGACTGTTCAATCTCACTCATGTTTCTCAGAGATGGCTGAACCGATTTTCATAAAATCAGTGTCAAATGGAAGGTCTAGTTGCCCCATAAGACTCTATTGATTTGTTTTGCAATCGGACTCTTAGTTTGCCTGTTATGTTCAAAAATGTAAAATCCAGCTATAAAAAGTAACATATTCCGAAGACTACTTGGACTCACTTTTCTCAGAGATGGCTGACCCGATTTCCACAAAGTTAGTGTCAATTAATAAGTCTAGCTACCTCATAACACCCTATTGAATTTTACTGTAATCGAACTGTAACTTCGTCTGTAGTGTACCGAAATGTGAAAATCACGAAACTTCATTATCTCAGAAACTACACAACCTATTTGATCAATATTATTATCAGATGAGTGGGCTAGTTAAGGGTTAACTGATGAATTATGATTAAACACGTGGTTTCAAAGTTTGCCTGCCCTATACGTTCCCATTTCATTTGATTATAATCGACCGTTATGTATTAAATTGTTTATAAAACAACGAAAGTCTATTATTTCAAAGATTACATGACTTATTTGAACATAAATAGTGTCATACGAACGAGTCATCTCTCAAACTTACAAATAACAAACTTCATAACAATTTGATATGTGGCTCAAAAGTTCTGGAAAGAAAAGAAATTCAAAGACTATTTAAAACTATACTTGCTTTGATCGATATATGTGGCCTTTACCTAATTTAAATGTGGTATCGTACTATTTGAACGTTCCAAATTCATTGATTCCCTGCGATGTGTTTAAAGTCTGCAAATGCACGACAAATCGGCCATACACGCTCGTAAATAATAACTCTAAAATGAGTAACATTTGACGCATTTTCGTAAAAAGTGGAACAACTCTTAAATTGAGTAACTCCACAAATACTCAAAACTGAGTAACACTAGGCGTCTTTAAAATGAGTCATTATTACTCAAAATTTGAGTACGATATTACTCAGTTTTTGGGTACAGTTCAGTTTCATTACTGGCTAGAAATCCGCCACGGCCAATAAACGACACCACATATTCATCAATAATTACTTTATAATAAAAGTAAACAGTTATAATGCCTTTTGAGGCGCACACAATTAAAAAACATATGTCACAAACTGAAGCACATCGTAATCATCTTTCAAAATGGACGTCGTTATATGCGACGTTACTCAGAAAGAAGTTATATGAAGGGAACCCAAAAAGTGAGTCAAAGTTACTCAAAATCAAAAAGGACTTCTACTCATTTTTTGACGTCTACGAACATCGTTCTAAGCTGAGTCAGAGTTGTTCAGTTCATGAATTATTATTTACGAGCGTGTAGGATATGATCAAAGTCAAATAACAAATCGTTTAAAATGATTGGTTTTATCGAAATGACAATAGCCTCGACTTTTGACTTCTGTACATCGCCTTAATTCTGAATATATTTATATTGGGTGGTATTCGGCCATTTTTAGCAGATTTTCTGGCATCAATCTCGGAAATACCCATATTGGGAGTAATTTAGATATTTTGGTTGTTTTCCAGAAACTAAAAGTGGTCGTGTTTAAATTCAAAATGGTGTCCAGGGTCAATGTTTGGTTTCTATGCATCATCTCGATTACGGAGATATCCATATTGAGTATTATTCGGTCATTTTCGACTGTTTCCTAGAAGTTGCCATTTAGCAATTCAAAATGGTGCCTGAGGTAAATTGTTAGCTCATTGCATCATTCTGGTTCCAGCGATACACAGATTGAATGGTATTTGGCTATTTTTGGCTGTTTTTCACAAACCGGAAGTCGCCATCTTGGATTTCAAAATGGTATGTAAGATAATTTCTAGCCTCTGAGCGTCATTCTGGTTGAAGAAACATCCATTTTGGATGTTATTCGATCATTTTCGGCTGTTTCCCAGGAACCGGAAGTCGCCAAATCAAATTCCAAAATTGGGTCTGTGGTCGATTACAGCTGCTGTGTATTATTTTAGATCCGGAGATACTCATGTTAGACGGAAATCGGCAATTTTTGGCTGTTTTTTAGAAACCGGAAGTCGCCATTTTGGATTTCATAATGGCATTTGGAGACAATTTCTGGATTTTGAACGTCATACTGGTTAAAGAAAAACTCTTATTTGGTGGTATTTGGTCATTTTCAGCTGTTTTCAGAAATCGGAAGTCGCCATCTTAGAATTCAAAATGCTATCTGTGGTCGAGTTTAGCTCCTGTGTATCATTCTAGATCCAGATATTATTATATTGGGTGGAAATCGGCCATTTTTGGCTGTTTCCCAGAAACCGGAAGTTGCCATCTTACAATCCAAAATGTTGCCTGAGGTCGATTATGGAACATATTTGTTACCACTAAAAACAATCACCTGCCAAATATGGTTCCATTTAGTTGATTAGTTCGCAAGATGTGCAGAAATTTGTGCAGAAACATGTACTTCCAGAAGAGGGAGGTGCGTCGAACCATTTTGGACATATTTGTTACCTCCAAAAACATTCACATACCAAATTTGGTTGTATTTTCTTGATTGGCTCATGAGCTCTGCCAAATGGTGTGTTTCATTTGTATGGGACCCCTCCCTTTCAAAAGAGAGAGGAGTGTTAAAACATTATGGACATATTTTTTACCACTAAAACATTCCCCTGCCAAATTTGGTTCCATTTGTATGAAACCCCTCCCTTTCAGAAAAGGGAGGGGCGTCCAACTATTAGGGACATATTAGTTACCCCTTAGAACATCCACATTCCAAATTCTGTTTCATTTGCTTGGCTTGTTCTTGAGTTGTGCAAAAATTTATGTTTCATTTGTATGGGACCCCTCCCTTCCAGAATAGAGAGGGGTCTCAAACTATCATACGAACCTTTATCGACACCAAAAACCCCTACATACAAATTTTCACGTCGATCGGTTCGGTAGTTTTCGAGCCTATATGGATCAGACAGACAGCCCGGACTGCATTTTTATATGTATAGATTACAACATCAATGTTTTAGAACCTAAAGAGTGAATATACATTTATTGTATTGAAGCATTCATATAAATCTATTTTTACAAATAAAAGAGTGAATGAGAAAGGCTGGGTCTGACCGCTAGGTGGATTAATTTAGGTTTTTTTTACATTTGTCCACTTGAATATTTTATTTTCATTTTGTTTTCCTTTTGTTCACCTGTGAATTTTTTTTCCTCGTCGGCGTGATGACGGTAAGCCAAGGTGAAACGAAACAAGAAGTTTATGATGTACTTAAGGGAACAGTGATTTCATTTATAAGCGCTGTGATCAAATTAAATTCTATAGTTAAATAATAGACCATAGCCTTAGTGTCTGTTTTCAGAATTGACGATGCTGGACTAGTCTTTGGGAAGGTTGGTGGATATAGACTGTTTTTTTGCAAACAAATCTGTGTTCGAAACGATGGAACTGATGAGTATTTATACTGTCAAATACTGAATACAAACAGAAGTAAATGCTGAAATGGTTTTTTATTCCGGACTAAATGCTGAAACTGATCAAAGTTGGAGGTGCCTAGAGTAGGCCATTCGCTAGTTTAGTTTCTTTAAGGACAAACCGTATAGCAGATGAGAAACTAGTATGAAAGCAACTTGAGTTGTCCCGATTGCATGTACAGCGAATTTAAATGTAATTTATTTGGCTTTTATTGGGGATTTTGATTCAAAGTCTTGCGGTTTGGATCAACTTTGGCTAGATAATAGTTCCAGTACGGTTTAGTCTCGAGTGAGATACATCAAAGGTTGTTGACATTGATGGAACAATTCAAGACTGTTGGTCTTTTTTTTTTCTTCACAAAAGGACTGTTGGTCTTGATTGATGTCCTGGTTTGTTATCGATAACTGTTGGTTTCGAATAAGTAATCAAAGGTTGCTGACTTTCGATTGAACAATTCAAGACTGTTGGTCTTGAATAAGATTTCGTTTTTTTTCCAATTGTAAAAAAAAGGTTGCTTGAACAATTCAGGACTGTTGGTCTTGATTAATATCCCATTTGGTTATCGATAACTGTTGGTTTCGAATAAGTAACCAAAGGTTGCTGACTTTGATGGAACAAGTCAAGCCTGTTGGTCTTGATTAGGAGTCGGTCTGTCATCGCTGACTGTTGGTCTCGAGTGAATAACCAACGGTTGTTGACCCTTATTAAGCAGTTTAAGATTGTTGGGCTTGATTAGAATTGCATTGGAATGTATACGGTTTCAGGTCTTTTTTTTTTAAATAGTTTATTTGACACGGCACGATACAATTTATGTTGAACTGAGCCAAGTACATTTTTTTTAAATTCTAAATTAGCAGGGAAAAGAGGGAGGCCTTTTCTTTATTCTCGCGGCCGACTACGAGCTAGTGGGGATTTAAGGTGAGAGGAGGGGTGTTACAATTTTGTTTTTAACTATTTTATATTACAGAATGTATTCATTTGTACGTGGCTAACCAGTGATGTTCTATTTGAGCAGTTTTGGTCTGAGGTGTCTGCGTAACATAGAGATGCCGAGTCTTCGTTTCAGTGTCTCCAGCCGGGTGTATCATTCTCTTTCAGTTTGTAACAGAAATTGTATTCTAGCAAATGGATAAAATAAATCAAATTTTAATGCCAGCATTTTTTATAAACCCGTATAGCTGTGTCATGTACTGGAGATCACCGCTTCCCAGAATGTCTCTAACGGGTACGTTCGGTTGTTTTCCTCGGGCCCGAAGGGAATCTATAAGCTCAGACCTAACACCACAGTATTCGGTACACGACCAAACAACATGCTCGATGTCGTGGTAGCCATCGCCACAAACGCAGTGATTACTGTCTACAAGCCCTATACGAAAGAGATGCGTGTTTAACGTGTAGTGATTGGACATAAGTCTGGACATCACGCGAATGAAGTCCCGACCTACATCCAACCCCTTGAACCATGCTTTCGTCGATACCTTAGGAAAAATGGAATGTAGCCACCGTCCCAGTTCATCTGAGTTCCATGATGATTGCCAACTGTTGAGTGTTCTCTGACGCAAAATGCTATAAAATTCATCATAAGCAATTGGTCTTTCATAAATATCGCCATCAATAGCACCCACCTTAGCAAAAGAGTCAGCCTTTTCGTTACCCGGAATCGAGCAATGAGAAGGGACCCACGCTAAGGTAACCCGGTAATTTTTATCTGTTAAAGCACTTAAAAACCGCCGTATTTTCCCCAGGAAATACGGGGTGTGCTTCACAGGCTTCATTGATCGCAGAGCCTCAATGGCACTGAGACTATCTGTGAAGATGAAGTAGTGGTCTATGGGTAGGGTTTCGATGATTCCAAGAGAGTACTGAATAGCAGCAAGTTCTGCGACGTACACGGAAGCAGGAGCACCGAGTTTGTAGGAGGCGGTAAAATTTACGTGGAAAACACCGAAGCCAGTGGACTCATCTAGATAAGATCCGTCAGTGTAAAACCTTTTATCATAACTAACATGTTTAAACTTATTGGAAAAAATCTTAGGGATCTCTTGGGGTCGCAATTGATCCGGGATACCAGAAATATCTTGTTTCATGGTGGTGTCGAAGAATATAGCATTATTAGAAGTATCTAAAGGTGCGACATTGGAGGAATCGTATGAAGAAGGATTATATCTTGAGCCATATAGTCAAAATATAAAGTCATAAATCTGGATTGAGATTGGAGGTCGACCAACCTCTCGAAATTTTCAATTTCTAATGGGTTCATAACTGTGCATCAAATTAGCAACCGGTAAGAGAGATTCCAAAAACGATGTTTCAACGGAAGAATATCCGCTAACACTTCAAGTCTCATCGTATGGGTCGACTGCATGCAACCCAAGGCAATACGCAAACAACGATATTGTATTCTCTCTAATTTTATAATATGTGTGTTCGCGGCGGAGCGAAAGCAGAAACAGCCGTACTCAAGAACTGACAATATCGTTGTTTGGTATAACCTTAGAAGGTCTCCTGGGTGAGCACCCCACCAAGTTCCGGTAATCGTACGAAGAAAATTAATCCTCTGTTGGCATTTTTGTGTCAGATACCTAATATGACAAGCCCAGGTGCATTTAGAGTCGAACCAGACCCCGAGATATTTAGCGACTAAAACCTGAGAGATCGTTTTACCCGTTAGAAGGAGCTGCAGCTGAGCTGGGTTATGCTTCCTAGAAAAAACGACCAGCTCAGTTTTCTCCGGAGAGAATTCGATACCCAGCTTAAGAGCCCATTCAGACAAATTGTCTAAGGTATCTTGCAATGGTCCTTGCAGATCGCTAGCCTCGCTACCAGTAATGGATACAACGCTATCGTCTGCAAGTTGGCTTAGCGTGCATGAATTTGCAAGACATTCATCGATGTCATTGACGTAAAAATTATATGAGAGAGGACTTAAACATGAGCCCTGGGGGAGGCCCATGTAACTAATTCGGGAAGTTGTCGAATCGCCATGTGAGAAATACATATGCTTTTCTGACAACAAATTGAGCAAAAAGTTATTCAAATTTGGTGAAAGTCCCTGCGAATGAAGTTTCGCCCTTAAAATTTCTACAGAGGCAGAGTCAAAAGCCCCCTTAATATCCATGAACGCAGAAGCCATTTGCTCTTTTCGAGCAAAGGCTAGTTGAATTTCAGTAGAAAGCAACGCTAGGCAATCGTTCGTCCCTTTGCCCCGGCGAAAGCCAAATTGAGTATCTGAAAGTAGCCCGTTTGTTTCGAACCATTTGTCTAACCGTAAGAGGATCATTTTCTCCATTAATTTCCGGAGGCAAGAGAGCATCGCAATCGGCCTATATGAATTGTGATCAGAGGCAGGTTTCCCGGGTTTCCGAATAGCAATGACTTTTACCTTCCTCCAGTCATGCGGAACAATATTTAGCTCAAGAAACTTGTTGAACAAATTCAACAAGCGTCTTTTTGCACAGTCGGGTAGATTCTTCAACAGGTTGAATTTTATTCTATCTAACCCTGGAGCCTTATTGTTGCACGACAGGAGAGCCATTGAAAATTCCAACATCGAAAATGGAGGCTCTTCCGTAGTTACTAATAACGCGTCGCGAAAGGTTTTCTGTTCCGGTACAGAGTCCGGGCAGACCTTTTTGGCAAAATCGAGTATCCAGCGATCTGAATACTCCTCACTTTCATTCGAAACGTCACGGTTCCGCATGCGCCTGGCGGTATCCCAAAGAGTGCTCATCGCTGTTTCCCTCGACAACGCGTTTACGAACCGCCGCCAGTACCCGCGTTTTTTCGCCTTTACTAAGCTCTTCTTCTGCCTGCCCAGTGCCTCGTACTTTCGAAGCAGGTTGACAGTGCCGTACTCCCGGTAGTCCTTATACGCCGCGGACCTTCGCGCGTACAGCTCAGAGCAATCTTTGTCCCACCATTTGTTGGGAGGGCGCTGTCTATTCGTCACCCCGGGTATCGGTTTCGTCTGAGCTTGAGTCGCGGCGTCGATTATCAAGCCAGCTAAGAACGCGTATTCTTCCTCCGGAGGAAGTTCCTCGTGAGTCTCGATAGATTGCGCTATAATAGACTCATAACACTTCCAATCAATATTACGTGTAAGGTCGTAGGAAATATTGATTGGGTTCGGGGGAGTTGAACCATTAGCAATTGATATAACGATTGGAAGATGATCACTATCGTGGGGATCGTTGATTACTTTCCACTGGCAATCTAGCGCTAGTGATGTCGAGCAGAGGGATAGGTCAAGCACGCTTTCACGTGCACGTACACGTGTCGCTTCCCCAGTATTCAAAACTGTCATATTGAAGTCGTCGATCAAGTTACAGATTAAAGAAGATCGGTTGTCGTCGTACAGCGACCCCCATAGCGAACAGTGAGAATTAAATTCTCCCAATATCAAAAAGGCGCGGGAAGCAACTCTGCTATATCAGTGATATGCCTCTGTTCAATCCGCGCGGATGGAGGGATATATAACGAAACAAGGCATAGGTCTTTTCCATTCATATTCGTTTGAATGGCAACGACTTTAATATGCGAGATCGAGGGGAGGTCGATTCGGAAGAAGGAATAGCACTTTTTAATCCCTAAAAGTACCCCTCCACCGTGTGAGTCTTGATCGTTTGAATTGAGAAAGGTTTCACAGAGCGCAAATGCGTCACAATTGTATGTATTTATTAAATGAGGAAATAGATCGAATTTGGGGATGATACTTCTGCAATTCCACTGTAATACAGTGATAAAATTCCTAACCTCTTTCGCCGTATTAGTCATCGAAAGATATGATAGCTGAAATGAGGGGCCAAGTTGCTGCTAGTTGCTTCAAAAAGGTTTTCACTGTAGGAAGAAGGGCAAGAAGAATATTTTGTAGGGGATCTGGTATGTTGAATGTTTTAAATATCCAGTCCACAATATCAGAAAATTTTATGAACCCTGTTTCTTTTTTATCTTCTGATCGAGAAATGGGTGCACGAGGGGTTTTTGGTGCCCCAGGAAGTGGTGGGTACTCCTGGTTTGATTTAAAATTAAAACCGGGAGGTACTTGCTTCGGTTTTTTTTTCACCGCTTCCTTTTTGTGTTGGTTTATTGGTCGTTCCGCTAGGGGTTATCTTGCGACCTTTGCGAGAAAGATTAGGAGAGTTGATCATTCTCCTCTTCCTAGATCCTTCTGGCATGGCATAAGAACACCCTTCGACGGGATCGTCAGATGTACCCTCATCGGTTGGCAAAAAGGAAAAGATGTTTCCTGTCGAGGGTGGCTCAGCCGTCTTAAGCATTTCTGCGAAAGAGCGCTTTGATCGTTCCTTGAGGGAACGCTTAATTTTTTCCTCGCGCTGTTTGTACGCGGGACACGCCGAAAGGTCATGCCGACTTCCCTCGCAGTAAAGACACTTTTCAGTATCCTCACTGCAAGCGGTTTCAGCATGATTGCCTCCGCACTTGCTGCAGCGTGCCTTGTTGCAGCAGTAGGTGGCTGTATGACCTAACTGCTTGCAGTTTTGGCAATGCATGACCCGCGGTACGAACAGGCGTACAGGCAGACGAACCCTGTCCAAAGAGATGTAGCTCGGCAGTGCGGATCCGGTGAATGTTACACGGAAGGAATCCGAAGGGAAGAATTTCTTCTTCCCTTCTTCGATGGATACTGAATGCAATTGCTTGACATCCAGTATCTTTACATATTGAATCAGGGGGTTCTTGAAGCAGCCAACCCCGTGACGCAAAATGTCATCGACCGTGAGGCTTCCTTCGGTAACCACACCGTCGATCTCCACGTCCTTGGCAGGGATGTACACGTGGTACTCTCTCGTGAAGAGCTCGTAGCTAGCAATTGCGTTTGCTTGCTTCAAGCTACTCACAACAACTCGCAGTTTGTTCGGTCTAACCTTCGTAATTTCGGTTACGTCCGAAAACTGTTTTGCCAGGTCCTTGCCGATTTGAATAATATTTAGAGGCTTCTTTATGGGCCTGAAGTAAACTACGAACGGTTCTTTCGAAGCATCTGGGTAAGCTTTCACCCGTGTTGCCGGTACCCTTGGTACGGGGCTAGGTAGCGGGGAAGGTAGAGGGGAATTGATGGGGGAGATCTCAATCTCTTCCCCAAATGTTTCCACATCCAGGAATAGTTGCACCTGCATGTCGTCCATTTTGCGGAAGCGTTACGCTCTACCGCACACAAACGATAAATATTCGAATGTGGGGGGGGGGGGGTCAAGTAGTTGCTATTAAATTTTAAAAACAATTTTTCAAACTACAATGGATCAAAATAAAAAAAAGGCAGTAATACTAATACTAATAACAATAGTAATAATAATAATAATAATAATAATAATAATAATAATAATAATAATAATAATAATAATAATAATAATAATAATAATAATAATAATAATAATAATAATAATAATAATAATAATAATAATAATAATAATAATAATAATAATAATAATAATAATAATAATAATAATAATAATAATAATAATAATAATAATAATAATAATAATAATAATAATAATAATAATAATAATAATAATAATAATAATAATAATTATAATAATAACAATAATAATAATAATATTAATAATAATGATAAAAATTCTAAAGTGAATACTTCACCGAACGTCTAAGTCACGACCTCAAGGCTGATAGTAGGATTAATCGAGCGTCTCCGCAGAACAAACAATGACGATCCAGCTTCGTGTTGTGACACAGTGGCCGTATCCTACAGATGCCAGATGTAGATGCCACTTGTAGTTGACTTCCACTCGCTCGATCGTATGGTGGTCCGTGCTGCTAGCGGGGTAACAGCGATGCGGGAGAATTATTCTTGCTGATATATCAGCTGCGTATCAGATCACTGGCGGGGTAGCCTGCCCCTATCAGTGTGCAGAAGATGTTTCTGCCGATAAACTACCGGCTATTGTTATCGCGCAGCACAAGAACTAATCGACAAAAAAAACACCCGTACGATAACTCGTGTATTGTTATTTTGCGAACTCAAACGGATATGAACAATTTGCATCTAATCGAGACGAAAGCAAAACAACGAATGGGTTTCAGGTCTTGATTTATTTGATTCTAATGAATGCTTGGTAGGTAAACTTTTATTATTTTGGTGCAAAAACAGAAAAACAATAGTTATTCGTCACAGTTTTTCTAAATCTCCGAATTTAAACTGACGAAAAAGTTTTTATGATTGAATTATGGGTTACCAACTATCCACATACTCCATGGCATTTCTGAAAGAGCAAAAGTGGTCGACCTTTTGCTCTATCAAGTTTTCTTTTTGCTTCATTTTATTAGTTTTATGGAGTCGTTTCGACCGGTAAGGCCGTTCAATACTAACGTTGAGGAGATGCGTCTAGCTTCGGAATGGACCAGATGGAAAAGGGAGCTCGAATGCTATTTTAGAGCAAGTGGCATCACTAACCAATCAGAGATGTGTGCAAAGCTATTGTATTTTGGTGGCCCAGATATTCAGGACCTTTACGAAAATTTGCCAGAAGCAGAACGCGTACCTCTTATTCTAAAAAAGCCTCCCTATTACGATGTGGCGGTTGCTGTTTTCGATACGCATTTCGAGCCGAAACGCCTTATTGCTTATGAACGGTATTTATTCAGACAAATGACACAGAATGCTGCAGAAAGAATCACTGATTTTGCATTGAGACTGCGTGCACAAGCCAAATGGTGCAATTTTAACCCGGAAAATTTCGATGAAATGATCATAGACCAAATTACGGAGAAATGTCATCCCGATACGTTACGATTGGAAATTCTTAAGCGAGATACACGATCTTTGAATGAGATTATTTCTCAGAGAGATCTGAGTGGTACGAAAGACCATCAAAACGTATAAAAGCAGTGTCTAGAGAGTCGGTTGATTACCAAGATGATGCGAATATATGTTTTGCAATGGGTCGAAACGTTTTCCACTTTCTGGTCGGAGGAGTCGAGGTACCCATGACCATTGATTCCGGTGCAGACGCAAATATTATTTCCTCACCGGTTTGAAAACGAATGCAACAAGCTCAAGTTCAAGTACAGCGTTTTTCGAATCAAGGGGATAAAGTCTTAAGGCCGTACGCCAGCAAAGATGCCTTGAAAGTCATCGGAATGTTCACGGCTGAGATTCAGGCAGCACAGAACAAAATTATGGCTAAATTCTACATCGTTGAAGGTGACAGACAGTGTTTGCTCGGCGAAGAAACAGCTTCAGAACTGCGAGTTTTAAGAGTTGGGTTCGATAAGGTGGCGTCAGTTGAAGCAACGCGACAGTTTCCAAAAATGGAAGGAGTTTTGCTAGAAATCCCCATCGATTCTAAAATTCAACCATTTCAGCAGCCCTATCGTCGTCCACCAATCGCCCTTGAGAGTTTGATCGAGGAAAAGTTAGAGTTTCTGCTCGCCCAGGATGTCATCGAGAAAGTATCACACCCATCCCCGTGGGTATCACCGTTGGTACCAATCCTGAAAGACTCGGGAGAAATCCGGCTCTGTATGGATATGCGTAGAGCAAACTGTGCGGTTCTGCGAGAGAAACATCCATTACCCGTCATCGACGAACTTCTGGGAAGTATCCGTGGAGCAATTCTTTTCTCTAAGGTTGAGATGAAAGAAGCCAATCACCAGATTGAGATTTCTGAGAAATCACCTGAGATAACGACTTTCATAACGAAATTCGGTCTTTTCAGGTAATCTAGTTACAAGAAGTTTTTGTTTTGTTCCATTTAAAAATAAATAAATAAATAAATAAATAAATAAAAAACAAATAAAGGTTGGAAACCTAACAATTTGCTTATTATCATTATTTTTTTGATGGATATAAAAGACTGATGTTCGGTATCAGATCTGCCCCAGAGTTGTTCCAAACAGTGATGGAGACTGTTGTGGCTGATTCGGATGGAGTTGTAGTATACCTTGATGATGTGGTTGTTTCTGGGAGGTCACAAGAAGAGCATGACAGACGTCTTCATGCACTACTGGAAAGGTTCAAAAGTTATGAAATACTGCTTAACTCATAAAAATGCCAATTTAGCGTCAGGAAATTAGAATTTCTGGGGCACGAGCTTTCAAGCAACGGTATCCGGCCCTCCTTCGAATGTCGTTGAATTACGGAGTTTTATAGGGTTGATAACATACGTTGGAAGGTTCTTGCCTAACCTTGCCAGCAAAACGGATCCGATGAGGAGTCTTTTAAGAGATGGGGTTTCTTTCACTTGGAAAGAGGAACAATAAGCCGCTTTTGAAGCTATTAAGTCAGAAATGTCTACGATAGGATATCTTGGATATTTTGATCCAAAGGATACGAGTTTTTTGGTTACGGATGTAAGTCCAACCGGACTAGGAGCCGTTTTACTTCAGGAAAACCAAAGGAAGGAAAAGCTTTCGCAAGTAAGTCCCTTACTGATTTGGAAAAAGAAATATTTCCAGACCGAAAGGGGAGCCATCGCTTTAGTGTGGGCCGTCGAAAAGTTTCGTCTTTACTTGTTGGGAACGAAATTCAAACTTATAACGGATTGCAAGCCCTTGGATTTCCGCTTCAGCCATCGCTACAAGCCGTGCCCCAGGATTGAAAGGTGGGTTTTACGCGTTCAAGCTTATCAATTCGACATAATCTATCAGCCAGGAGCAACGGACCGTAAAAGCTTTTCACGAGACCTTCTGTCGGTTTGGTATGCCTGAAACTCTGAAGACAGATAACGGACCGCAGTTCATAAGCGAGGAATTCCTAAACTATTGTGAGTTATATGATATTGAGGTGAGAAAGACGACGTCGTACTGGCCGCAGGCAAACGGGGAGGTCGAGAGAGTAAATGGGATGATCGGTAAACATCTGAAGATTAGTCAAGCTGAAGATACGGATTGGATTTGGGATCTGCGGATGTGCGTGTTGATGTACAATTCAACGCCGCACAGTACAACCGGGGTGGCCCCGTCTGTCCTCATGTTTGGTAGAGTCATGAAAGATAAGCTTCCTGCATTCCCAGGTAACCCAGATTCTTTGTATATGCACAAATTGTTGTTTTAGTTAAAAAAAAAGAAAACCCATTACGCTTTGTTTTATAATTCTTAGGTAACTACAACTGAATTTCGGAGGAAGTGAGGGATAGAGACAAGCAACAAAAACTCAAAAGTGCTGAATACTCCGACCGGCGTCGCCATGCGAAATTCAGGCAACTTGCGGTTGGGGATACGGTTGTAGTAAAACGAACGATCAAGGATAACAAACTTGCGTCGAATTTCAATCCTGAAGAATTCACAGTGTTGGAACAAAAAGGTTTAGATGTGAAGATATTGTCTAAGGAGTCAGATCGAATTATCCATAGAAATGTGGCACATTTGAAGTTATTAGAGACAGGTGATACAGTAGTTAGTGACACCGAATCTACATCTATAACCGCACCGCAAGACAGTGCAGAAAAAGCATCAAGAGAAGTTCGACCTCGTCGTGAAATCAAGAAACCGATTCGTCTAAATGACTTTGTAAACAGAATCAATAACTCTGAAGAAAGGGAGGAGTTGTAGAGTACTAGTAGATACAGGGTTACATGAGCTCAGCTTCAGGGAGAAGATACGTATGAACATGATCAGCTGTAGGGGTTCTTGTCATGAATAAAGATTGTCATTACTTGTTATACTACGTAAGAGTAAACATCGTGTTTCTTTTAAACCCGCGACATCACACCCGGTTCCCGGGAATTCCCGGGAAATGCGATTTTTCATTCTTATTTCCCGGGAAATCGATTCCCGGGAATATTGCAAACCCTAATGTTCAGGTAGGATGCTTCAGTAACTGGCTGTTGATTAGTCAATGGATCAGTGACGATTAGGAGACAGCTCTGCTCACGGCTGTTTATTAACCTACGGAAAGAATCTCGCCCGATCGCTCCCGTTGGCATTCAGCTTGTTTCAGGCCTAACCAGAGATGCCAGATGTTTTTGAAAAATGCCTGCAACTGCTCGAAAAACCGAAAAAATCTGCTTGAAATCTTAAATAAATCTATCCGTGATTTGAAAAAATTTCGCTCACGCAGGCAAAAGTCTGCAAAAATCTGCACACATTTTGAGAAAATCTGCGTAAATATGAGGAGACTCTGACAAAAATCTGCGGAAACTATTCCCAATCCGCACGAGAGTCACAAATGAAATAGTTCTTTTTTCTTACAACTGTCACGTGAATGTCTTGAAAATAATATAGAAACAGTTTTTGTAATCGAGTAACTGTTACTTTTTATAGGAAAATTCGTGCGAATTTTCTCACAAGAGACACTAAAGCAATGATTAAAAAACAAATATTTCATTTTTTTTATCCCTGTGGCAATCGAACTATACAATACATTGATTTTGCTCTGAAGGGTCACAGATGAAATTATTTTTCTTTAGAAACGAAAGTATTTTTTTTCAGTAAGTAGTCACGGTGATAATTTGAAGCACGAGTGGCATTTTGGCTTAGAATAGTCACCAAGTCATTAAGAAGTAATTTTTTCTGGTAAATTCATGGTGACTTTTCATAGCAATAGTTTCCTTAATTAGTCGCTGTGACTGTCAAAAGAAAATATATGTCAGAAGTTTCGTTTAAAAGAATATGTGACATTTTAAAACAAATATAAGTTATTAACATTGTCACAGTGATTTTGGCAATCATCTTTTTTGATTTAAACAAATATCAGAAAAAATAAGCATCGGGTTTGTCCGACAAATGTTACTATTAAGTCACCGTGAATTTTCAAAGGAAAAGTATATTAAATGTGAATGTGGCGGAATTTGGTTAATTATCCCTTTTCAATCAAGTAATGAAAGAAGGATTACTTCATTTTAATAAGGTCACATATTCCCTTAAACTAACGTTCGATTATTATTTTCTCACAAGAGCCCTCATATCAAGTAATTTTTTTGACGAATCAAGATAGGATCTATGATCGTTATCGAGAAGAATGTCTCTCTTTTTTACAGAAGCTACCAAGAATAATTGGTGACGAACACCTAAAGTTCGTTGGCTCACTAAAATGGAGACGATGATGATGATTCGAAATTTTACTAATGCAATCTAAAACCTTATTTTTATGAGGGCGCATGAAAATTTTAAGGGGTAGGCCATATACGTTTCCTACGAAAATGGGATTGCATGTAAAACTAGCTCTTGGCTTTTTTCGCAATTTCGCAATTTGCTTTATGTTTTTATTTATATGTACACAGTTAATCATTTCATCGGCGACATAAAAAAATCTAAAATTGCAATGTTCGGGATTTGGTCACGAATAAATTATTTTATTTTGAAACTTTGTCACGGAAAATATTCATTAATGTTATGATGTAAACACCACTCGCGGTGATAATTTAAAAGAAATAGAAACGTTCCTGGTTTCTCCTATAAATATCACCAAGTTGAAAATATGTAAATGTGGAATATTTCTAACAAACAACTTTGTGACAATTGCCAAAAGTTTGTATAAGGCTCTAAGCCCCGCCTTTTCGACGCTTTTTCAGCATTCCTGACCATTTAGAGAACATATTCTTCATACGAAAATGAATCTTCTCTTAAAGGTAACCAACATGTCATTTGTGCGGACTGGGTTAAAAGTCTGCAAATATCTGCGAATCAATAAAAACCTGCACACGGACTCTACAAATCTGCGTTTTGCAGACAAATCCGCACATCTGCAGCCGAATTCCGGTGAAAAAGTCTTGAAAGAGAAGAAAATTTTCCAAGATATTTTTGTAATTTTCCTAATACGGAATTCCGATGAAATTTCATAAGAAAATTTGTGACGTTTAAAAAAGAAATCAGGACTTTTTATCTCTTCGAAGTTTTTGCCTCAGAAAATTTAAAAAGACATTTTCCAACGAAAAGAATTGTTGATTAATAATTTAAAATAATGGAAAAATTTATTGTACCATATTATTTATTAAAAAAATCACAGGAGGGTTGTGTGCAAAGCCACGACCGCAAGGATGAAGTAGAATACTTTTACAAGAAAGAAAACCCGGCTACTTGCGTGTCAGTCATTTTTTAATTTGTTATTCAATTCAATATCGGATAAGATACCGATCACATCTAGGCGTTATCACTGACAGTGCGAATAAAGTATTCCTTGTGTTAAAATAAACAGTGAAAAGCTGATTTAACACTCAAAACTAGACGGCTCATGTGTTGTCAAAATGAGTCAACTTTTCATTGAATGCATTTACTAGTGCCCGCTATCGCACAGAGACTGCATTTCACTAAAGTGCCCCACTGCATCAGCTGCTATCGATGCTAAACCCTCTGCAACTGCTACGCTATCCGTAGCCATGCCAATGTTTTGGCCGCTATACGCTGCTATTGGTATCCGCTGTCCCTGCATCAGCTGGCCCAGCTGCTATCGATGATGAGATGCGCGGCAATTAGTGCACTATCCATTACTATGCCACAGCTGTGGCCGCTATCCGCCTGGTATCCACTGCACTGCTAAGGGAAGACTGCTGTTGTCGCTGTCTAGAACTATTATAAGCGGCTTCGACTGAAACTATATATAGGGATGAAAAACCTATCGATAGTAGTAGGAAATCATCGATAACTATCGATAGCCATTTCAGTCGATAATTCCCATCCTTACTCTTATACAGACAAATAGCAAATTTAAAATGGCAAGGTCTATGATTCTGTCGACCGTGCTTGGGAAGCAATCATATTAACGACTAATCAGATCAGTCGAATTTTGCGCTTCAACAAGGATTGACCATTTTCAATAATATAGTTGCTTGTCATGATATGGACTTGATAATTTTTGAATTTCAATTATGCGAAAAATTATGTTTTTTTGCTGATAATGAAAGCTTTTCGGATGTTGTGCTCATGACTGAAGGAAAAGATAATTCAGTACGTTCTGAGACATGGAGATGAAACCAAATATATATCTGTTCCAAATTTCTTGAAAGTGTAAGTTGATTTAAGAGAAATATTAATTCTCCAATTAGGTTTTTATTTCATCCTGAAAAGAAACAATTTGTTGTTTAATTCAATGTTTGATAAGATGCCGATCACATCTTTGCGTTATCACTGGCAGTGCGAATAAAGTATTCCTCGGGGGAAAATAAACACTGAAAAGCTTTTCAGAACATTCTTTTCATTGGATGCATTTGCGAGTGTGCCTGCTATCGCTCAGAGACAGCATTTCACTAAAATGCCACACTGCATCAGCTGGCCCTGCTTATATAGATGCTGAGACCAACCGCTGCGCTATCCCCGTTGCCACAGTATTGGACGCTTCCGTTGCCATTGGTATCCGCTGCTCTGCATCACCCGGTCCTCCTATCGATGCTGAAACGCGCTCCGCTATCCGTTGCCATACCACAGCTGTGGCCGTTATCCGCTGCACTGCTACTGCTGCTGTATCCACTGCTGCTGCTAAGGAAGGACTGCTCCTGTTGCAGTCTAGAATTATAATGAGCGGCTTCGAGTGAAACAGGCTCTTCTATAGGCCAAATTTCATATTTCAAATGGCAAGGTCTATTATTCTGTCGACCGTGTTTGGGAAGCAATCATATAACGATCAATCAGAGGCCGAATTTTTCATTTTGACAAGGCTTGACCATTTTCAATAGTACAATAGTTTGAATAATAAAATTACTATTATCTGCATTTGGGAAGAATCTTAGAAGATTTTTCAATCTATTGCTGCAAGAACGAAGGAAATCCATCGAATACTAACCGATTTATTAGCATTTGAAATTGGACATATTTTTCACTTTTTTCGGTTTTAGATTTTCATTTCACATCCCTATGTAGCCGAACTTCCTGAGAGAAGTATTCTACTTCAAAAAAGTGCCATAAACGACAAGAAAAATTGAAATTACTTCGTCACCGCCGCTATTTGAGAGATATTAGTAATCCTTTCGAGATTTCGGACAGTTATTTCGAGAAACTGTTCCGATTGCCAAAGTGATTGGCTGAAAAGTTTATCGGCTTACTGGATCATCCGTTGAACGAGATCCCATTGAAGGATGGAAGGACTACAGCAATTCCGGTACATTTACAAGTTTTCAATATATTGAGATATCTAGGCTCAGGTGCTTAACTAAATAAATTTATTATAATACAATTGATTTTTTCATGAAACACTTTTTGTTATGCCACTCGAATTCTAACGCAGCAATATGTTGCTATTTATTATTCAAGAATTCTAGCAAAGTGATCAAGACTCGTGGGTTTTTTTTTGAAAAATATGTAGTTCTTTTGTTAAACATTAAGAACGTCTGCTTAACCAAATGATGAACCATTAAATAAAATACATAGTGTGATAACATCATATTATACATTGTTTAGGTTCCCATCAAGTGACAGTCGGCCAAGACTGCTTACTGGCAGTTTCACAACCAACGTGCCATCGTATTTTAAGGAACGTGCGATGAACAAATATCTGTTGGGAGAATTCGTAAAGTTTCCTACAAATGATGCAGAGCTAGCACAAATTAAGTTGGACTTTTTCCAACAGTTCAAAATTCCCGGGGTAATTGGAGCCCTTGATTGTACACATATTCCAATTTTGAGCCCCCCAAAAGATGTGGAACATGTATATTTGAACCAAAAGGGGTATCACTCCAAAAATGTTCAAATTATATGCGATATAAACCTTCGCATATTCAATGTGAACGCAAGATACGGTGGGTCAACCCATTACGCGTTTATATGGAAACGCAATCAAGTACCCGGATACTTGAAGCAGAAATATGATGCCGGATGCAGAAATACATATTTGCTAGGAGACGGGGGATACCCGTGCAAGCCATGGCTACTTGTTCCTTATTCAGGGAAGACAACCGGAGATCGATTTCAACACAGCACACTGTAAAGCCCGAAATCCTGTCGAACGGTGCAACGGTTGTCTGAAGTCTAGATTCCGTTGCATTTCTCGAGATTCACTTTTACGATATGAGAAGAGTTTTTGTGGTGAGATTATCAATAGCTGTGTGATAATTCACAACTTTTTAGTTTACAATGAATACCCTGTCGAAGAGGATTTGGACGTTAATTGAAATAATGAGGGTAATGATGTAAATGATGAAGTTGAGAGCTTTGGTCATGAGGATGATAATGGTCAGATTTTAGACATAGGAAGAAGAGAAAGAGCAAATATTGTAAACAGCTATTTCATACAGTGATGAACACATTTCTGAAACTTTTCTAACTCGATAAATAAAGTAATTCACTTGAAAAAATTATGATTTTTTTATTGCCAACAATCTAGCGGATTCATAAAGGTTTCTAACATCCTTATAAATTTAATTAAGATTAAACAGCATCTGCAGGTTCTCGTTGATTGATTTCAATGTATCCAATTTTTGTTGCTTGATATCAAGCTTTCGCTTTTCAATTTCCAGCTTTTTCTCTTGTAGTTCGAGTTTCCGTTTCATATGTTCCTTTTTATCGTTTTGCATATTCTCAAGACATTGAAAAATTTTACATTCCATTTTTTGCATTCCGGTATCTTTATATCGTTGGCCTCTGCCGAGTTGTCTTCCTCTCGAAGAAGTGGCAGTTCCTCTGGGGCGAGATGATGTTTCGTGGATGGTCGTAGAATCTAAAGCTGGATCGTTATGCTCTACTGCATCGGATGTTCTTGAAGGTACGGTGTTTGATGAAGTCTCAACCAGGCCACCATACATTTCGCTAGCATCAGCTGGCATGTTCGCGAAATCATCATCGAGGAATTTGACGTTTTCTTCAGCGTACGAGTGTCCCTGTGGCTGTTCCGATGCATTAGTGTTATCTCCCGAATCCACTGGAAGGGTCTTTAAAGAAAACACAGTATGTAAGCATAACATCACAGAAAATAGTCAATTTCTAGCAAATTATAATTTGGATTTCATATACTTTTATGGAATTTTTTGCTTTACCGGTTCATTAAATCCGCCTTCTTGAGTTCTGCCGTCGCCATATAGTGTATCTTTCTGCATAATAGCAAGAACCATCTTTTCCTGTTCCGAGAGAACGTCTCGCTTCTTTTTCACTAACTCGTTTTCACCGCTCTGTCGGTTCTGAATAGTCAACCACTTTGTTTTGATTTTCTGTTTGAGATCACGCCACGAAAGTTCCCATTGATCAGGAGACTTCGTTGCTCCTCCGAAAGCATTCAATGCCGTGCTTAAGCCATTCCATTTTTGTTTTTGAAGCTCCTTTCCTCTGAGCGACTGAAATCGGTCCAAATTTTCAGCCATGTAATCCACCATGTACTTTTTCTGCTCCATCGTCATGTATTTCTTCAACCTACTTTGAACGATGATATTATCAACAAGATTGGAATAGTCTTAATTCGAATTATTTACGTACCTACTTAACGAAGCCAACTTGCAATGTTAACTTTACTTCGTTTGCCTAAAAGTTTTACCGCCGCTGTCCCAAACATCTATTTGTTTATAAACAAGAATCTTTCGGGAATAATATCTCAAAATGTCCTAATGACCGACCGTTAGAAGGTGGCGATAGATTTCACATTTTTTAGCACACACCGGTATTAGTAAAATTTGAAGGATTTCTATTGAGATTTTTATTTACTAATATTGAATGTTGCAAAAAAAACCGATTCGTCATAGAAAAAATGATGAACTATGCTATATTTCCAAAAACGGAAGGACATAGAAGAGATGTTAAGTGGGACGTTTCAAAAACCCATCCTGAAAATAATCGTAGAGACATCTAGCGGTGAATAGGTGAAATATGCTTTCTCTTTTCTTAAAATTTGCATTTTTCTCTTTCTCTTTGCTTGTTCGGAATCACGCAACAAGAAAGAACAAATTTAAGAAGAGAAAGACATTTTAAGAATGTCTTCTCTTGAAGAGATTTTTGATTATTTTCTGCGAGCGCCGGTATTCGGCTGCTGGTTTTCCTGGGCCTAACTGAAAGCCAAACAAAAAAACCGCGCAGAAAAATATCGATAAAATTTCGATACCGGTGCGTAATATCAATATCAATATCGATGCAGGTTCCAGTATTGATAAAAGAAATATCGATATTCTATTTTCAATATCGACAACCTTCATGTGTATATAGAGTCTATTATTATTATTAGCTCTAACAACAGACATTTCAAGACTAGTCCTAATGGTTAATGGTTAATGGTTAATATATAAAACATTACGAAACAGAGATATAAATTTTGTACGTAGAACTTGATGCGATAAGTGAAAGTCGAAAGCAGATGACACCCGGTTGAAGGCTCGTTGAATACCAATGATGGCACTGTTTGCGCTGTATTTGGTACGACGAAAAGGCAGTTGCAACGCAGAAGACCTTCGCAGGGTTCTGGATGGCGCGTTTGTGTTGATCAGGCGAAGAATGGTCGGGCAGTCAATCCGTGAAGTTAAAACATCTGAAACTACCATGGCGCGAGCTGTTTCTCGGCGAAGCTGAAGAGTATCGAGCTGTAGAAGCTGGCAGCGATCCTCGTATCGGATGTTACGCATGGGTTGCCGCCAGGGAAGCATTCTAAGAGCATAGCGTACGAAACGGCGCTGGATGCTTTCAATGCGGTGGATTGCATTATTGTAGTGAGGAATCCAGACAGTAGAGCAGAATTCCAATGAGGACCGAACAAGCGAGCATTAGAGTGTTGTTATACATTGTATGTTTCTGAAATCCCGCGTCATGCGGCAAATCATTCCCAGTTGTCTAGCGGCTTTAGCAACAATAAACGATATATGTTGCTTAAATGTCAGTTTGGTATCGAGGAAGACTCCAAGATCCTTGACGTGATCGACTCGCTGTATTGAAGACCCATCTAACTTGTAATCGAAGTGTAGCGGACGGTGTTTTCTAGTAAACGTTATTACTGAGCATTTTTTAGGGTTGAGTACCATGCAGTTTAACTTGCACCAACGTGCAAACATGTTGAGTTGTTGTTGGAGATAAGTGGCGTCTTCCACGTTTTTGATTTCGTTGAACAGCTTCAAATCGTCAGCGAACGCAAGACGAGGACATTTTAACGAGTGATGTACATCATTAAAATATAACAGGAGCAACAATGGGCCAAGATGACTACCTTGGGCAATTCCGGAAGTAGCGACAAATGGTTCGGGAATTTCGTCGCCTATTTTCACTCTGAGAGTTCGTCCTAGCAAGTAGGATTCTAACCAGCCAAGCAAGTTGCCGCTGAACCCGTATCGATCAAGTTTGGCAACGGTGATTTGATGATTCACTTTGCCGAAGGCAGCCGAGAGGTTCGTGTAGATAACGTGAGTTTGATGTCGGTGAATAAAACTGTCGAACGCGTAGCTAGTCAAGCAAAGCAGGTTTGTAGCACAGGAGCGCTTGGGAAGGAAACCGTGTTGATCGTCCGAAATAGTGCTTTGACAATGTGAGGTTGAAGGACGACTAGCTCAAAAAGCTTCGAAATTGCACACAAAGCAGAAATGCCTCGATAGTTATCTATCTTCGAGCAATCGCCTTTTTTATGGACCGGGAATAGAAAGGCCTGTTTCCAGGTTGTAGGAAATCTACCAGTAGCGAGCGACAAACGAAACAAGTGGGTAAGCGGTGTGAGCAATCCAGCAATGCATTTTTTTAGCAGTGTAGCTGGGGTTCCATCCGGGCCCGGAGAGTACGTGTGTTTCAATTTTCCAGCAGCGGCAAGGATTGCATTATCGTCAATGTTGATCGAAGCCATGGAGTGCCCAGGGAAAGGGACGTTATTAGCGGCATCAGAAATTTCACCATCTGATGGTGTTTCGTTGCTGAATACGCTTGAAAATTTTACAGCGAACATTCGGCAAATAGCGGCAACATTACTTGCTTTCACACCAGCCAATTCCATCGTGGAATCCAATCGTGGTAAGCCTGACTCCTTTCGTTATTCGTTGACGAAGTTCCAGAATTTTTTCGGATCTGCTCTTAGTTTGCCTTCTATATGACGTCTGTAGTTCGAGTTGCACCGTTGACGAAGTCTTTTGTACTCGTAGTTCAGCTGTCGGTAATGATCGCGAAGAAAAAGAGCGCTTCTCTGGTCGTGGCTGTAGCTCCGTTTAACGTTTTTAAGCGACACAATGCCGCTGATTACCAGGGACGATATTTATGCGATCGGTTTCGTGTTTTTGGCACAAACGCATCTATTAGGCCGTTTAAAACGGAAGAAAAATCGTTAACAGCCGAATCGATATCCGTTGAATTTAAAATGCCAATCCAATCAACTGCTAGCAGCGCGTTTAACAAACCGTCATAGTCGGCACGCCGAAAATTAAAATTTAACCGAGTAGGAGGCTCCCGATACTCAACTTTAAATCGATCGTCAAGCGACAAAACAAGTGCCGGGTGGTGAGCAACGTTTTTTACGAGAGGATCAGGTGCGAGAGCTAGCAGCGGTGCCGTATCATTAACGCTGACGAAGCAAAGATCTAGACAACGCCTATTCTCGTTTGCATTACAGTTGATTTGCTGCAGTCCCACGGCACTGTAACCAAAAGATCCAGAACGCAGGCATGACATATTGACTGATTCGGGTCGGGATAAAGAAATCTGTCCCGAGAGGGGCGTCAAAACAGACTAGGTCAATTAAACCCCCAATAACAATTATTTCGTCGCACGGTTTGGCTCTGGAGACTATCGTTGACATCGACCGGATATGCAAATCAATCAATTGCTTGTCGCCTGTTCGATCTGGCGGAAAATAAACGGCACAAATGAATAATTTCCGACCAGATAGGTGGACGGACACCCATACCTGCTCAAGAATATTCCAAGATTTCTCACGGATCACATTAGCTTTTAAGCGACGATGGATAGCAATAAGCACACCTCCGCCGGTCCTTTTTAGGCTGTTAATGGAACCACGGTCGCAGCGGAAGCCTTCATACTCCGAGCCGAATAAATGCGATGATTGGGTACGATCATCTAGCCAAGTTTCCGTAAGGGCAATCAGCTCGTAGCAGCCCTCTGAGAAGCCGACCTTCGCAGTGCGTGCCTCCGTGCAAGACGGAGGATGCAGCGTGCGCGAAACGAAGAAGAGAGGACAGAGCGCCGCGCAGCATTCAGTTCGGCAAGATCGATGCTAAAGAGTGCGATAAAGGCCAGCAAGAGGGCCTGCTTCGATAGGCTATGTGCGAGTGCCAATACAAATCCGTGGGGTGACGCCTACAGGATCGTAATGGCCAAGACTAAAGGCGCGCTGGCGCCTGCAGAGCGATCACCAGCGATGCTGGAGCGTATCATCGAGGGACTCTTTCCACGCCACGAGCCAAGTCCTTGGCCTCCGGCGGTCGAGTCTCACGTCCGACGTTCCAGTATCTCAGACATAGACCAGAGATGGTCGGCCAACCTGCCGAGCATCCAATCCGTGAGCGACGACAGCCGTGTCGAGGCAGGGGAGGAGGCAAGGGTTACGAATGAGGAACTCATCGTGATCGCCAAATCCCTAAAGGTGAGCAAGGCACCGGGACCGGATGGTATCCCTAACCTGGCGATCAGGCTGGCGATAAAAACGGCCCCCGGGCTGTTCAGGGCAGTCATGCAGAGGTGCCTGGATGACTGTCTCTTTCCGGACAGGTGGAAGCGGCAGAGACTGGTCTTATTGCCGAAGGCTGGGAAACCGCCAGGGGACCCATCGGCATATAGGCCTATCTGCCTGCTGGACACCGCGGGCAAGGTGCTTGAGAGGATCATCCTCAACAGACTGGTGAGGTACACGGAGGGTGTACACGGTCTGGCAAGTAACCAGTTCGGCTTCCGGAAGGGCAGGTCCACGCTGGACGCAATCTCTTCCGTCATCAAGACGGCGGAGGTAGCAATCCAGCGCAAGAGAAGGGGAATACGCTACTGCGCAATCGTCACGCTCGACGTGAAGAATGCGTTCAATAGTGCCAGTTGGGACTCCATAGCGCTCGCGCTCAGGAGCATCCATGTACCGGTGTCGCTGTACAAGATTCTGGAAAATTATTTCCAGCATCGAGTACTTGTTTACGACACAGAGGAGGGTCAGAAGTGCGTCCCAATTACCGCAGGAGTTCCGCAAGGTTCTATCCTGGGCCCGGTGTTGTGGAATGTCATGTATGACGGAGTGTTAAAACTCAAGTTCCCTGTAGGGGTTGTGATCGTCGGCTTTGCAGACGACATAACGCTGGAGGTTTACGGCGAGTCTATCGAGGAGGTCGAGTTGACGGCCGCGCACTGTATACGCAAGGTCGAGGACTGGATGCGCTCCAGGAAACTGGAGCTTGCGCATCATAAGACGGAGGTCATGGTTGTGAACAACCGTAAATCGGAGCAACAGGCGGTGGTCAGAGTCGGAGACTGCACCATCACCTCGAAGCGATCCCTGAAGCTCTTGGGGGTTATGGTGGACGACAAGCTCACGTTCGGGAGTCACGTCGACTATGCCTGTAAGAGGGCCTCATCGGCTATTGCAGCACTATCTCGTATGATGTCCAATAGCTCAGCGGTTTATGGCAGCAAGCGAAGACTTCTTGCCAGCGTGGTTTCGTCCATACTTAGGTATGGTGGGCCAGTGTGGTCCAGAGCGCTAGGTACTAACAGTTACCGTGGCAAACTGGAAAGTACCTACAGGCTCATGTGCCTGAGAGTTGCGAGTGCGTATCGTACGGTGTCATACGATGCAATATGTGTCTTGTCCGGCATGATGCCTATCAGCATCGCCATCAAGGAGGACAGAGAGTGTTTCGACCAACGTGACACAAGGGGCATACGAGGTACCAGAAGGTCATTCTCGATGCTCCGTTGGCAGAGGGAATGGTCTAATTCCACAAAGGGCAGATGGACGCACCGACTCATACCGGAGATATCCGGCTGGGCCGGGAGACGACATGGCGAAGTGAACTTCCACCTGACACAAATCCTGTCAGGCCATGGTTGTTTCAGGCAATATCTGCACAGGTTCGGACACGCGGTGTCCCCCATGTGTCCCGAGTGCGTGGAGGAGGAGGAGACTGCTGAGCACGTCTTCTTCGTATGCCCCCGTTTCGTAAGAGCGAGGAGCAACATGATGGCTGTGAGCGGGCCTGGCACTACTCCGGACAATCTAGTCCGGAGGATGTGCGACGACCCGGACATCTGGAACGCGGTCTGTGCGGCCGCCTCTCAGATTGTTCTGGAGCTGCAACGTGTGTGGCGGGTCAACCACCAACACGCCAGTGGTAGCTAATTACCAGTCTCCAGGTAGTTAGCTAGGAGGTTATAAGAGTAAAGAGGGTGCATCACGCACAAAAGCCACTTCCCGACGTAATACTTAACCGTCGTTCCGGGAAGACCAGGGCTGGAGACTGGAGGGGTTTTAGTGGGTCGGGACAGGGATAAGTAGGTGTCTGGGGGAGTGTAACTACCCCAGCATCTCTCCCCTAGTCTCATCCCCACACCCTGAGTTCTCTTCTCAGGTGTCTGTTTGCAGATTTCCCCGCCACCTTTAAAAAAAAAAAAAAAAAAAAAAAAAAAAGCCCTCTGAGAAAGCTAATAGATAGTCCTCGATGTTGGAATTCATACCGCATGCATTCTTGTAGTAAAGTTGGATCGAAGAGTTTGCTCTGCATGCATCAGGTGTTCTGGATTCGGTGAGCGACGGACTTGTCAATGCGTCAGGTATACTGAAACACGAATCTGAATTTGAGTATTCATCGTCAGGAGCATGAAACGGAAGATACTTAACTTGTGCGAGAGTCGGTTGACTCTCGCATGACAATATCACAGCATTTGAGTGGGCCAATTTGCTATTGGCGAAATCTATCCGGGCGTACTTGGTCAAACTCGAACTCACGAACGAAAACCCCAGTGGGCCATGTTGATGCTCGTAGAGCAGTATCCCTTAACGCTTTTGGTACTTCCACCCGGAAAGAAACAAAGTTCAGCTTTGTAATATCAGCAACTTTTTTACCCGGTTTACAACATTTAGCGTTTCACTGTTGCCGAGACATTCTTGCGACATAGTGACAACATCATCAACTGTATGGCTCGGATCCAGCCGGCTCAAATAAAGCCAAAATTGCTGCCGTTCATCAGCAACGGTTTTCATTTTGCACTGAACCAACCTTGTGCCACAGACACCAGCCGTAGCGGGACGAAATTTGACATTGTCTTCACGACTCCGTTTAGGTGTCGGTTGCTCTCCGGGTTGTCGCTGAGAATAGAAAATTTTTTGAGCCGGAGCTGCAGCGCTGATCGGAAAGTGCTTTTCAATGCGAGAAGATAGATCTATGACGACCGTGTTCAATTTGTCGACAGGTTCACGCAGCATCGATGAGTCGGTGATAGGGGGCTAGCGGTAGCTGGATGCTGCAACCATTCGTTGAAATTGTTAGCACAATCGTCGCAGAGCCAATATATATTATTGCTGAAAGTTGACATCACGTCCAGAATAGATCGCTGCAATCCGGGAATGCATGTGCGGTGGAACAATGAACAGCAGTTGCCACCGCAGGCAATCCTATCAATCCCATTTACAGGGGAGCTGCATGTTTTGCAAACCGATGCCATAACTCGAACAAAGGATCAGCAGCGTAGGTTGTCGCAAAACAAAAAACTGCAAAACAGCGTCGAAAGATAGCAATATTTATATCACTCGATAACACACGCGTAAAAAATGATTTGATGAAGCCACTTGTAGAAATAACTAACTAGAATTCAAAACTTTTATAATCCAAAAATATGAAAAATAAAACAGCAGTTAAAACAACGTTAACAAACAACGACGTGTTGCCAAAAAAGAAAAGAAAAAAGAGTCGCGCAAAAAGAAAATCTATCGTTTCGGCAACACAGTTTTTGTGCCGTTTGTTGCCAAGAGAGATAAGTGACTTTTCACCTACGCGCACTATAGTAAACGTGTACACCCGTGTAAAGTTGCCTTTGTTTCCTCCAAACTGTAAATCATCGCATCTCGTTGCTTCGACTTTTATCATTTTTTACCATTTTTGGTCGATTATGTTCAGCAGCTTCTTCCGATTTCTGATCACGAATGGAAACATTTATTCAGAAACAAGTAAGATTGTGTGAGTTGCAAGCTATCAGAGATGCGCAGTTTGTTGTTGTTCAGTAAGAACTACTATTATTACACGCTTTCTTCTTGAACAAATTAGTACAACCACTGTCCATAACGATCTGAGGGAACAATTGTACGACCACTACGTGTAGATCGCGAATTGCTAGCGTTTGGTTCTTGTAAGTTTTCCTCGAGCTGATCATCAGATGCATTGGATGAGCGATTTTTATCACAGGGTCCTCGATTTTGAAGTTCTTGTTCTAACAGTCGATCAGAAAGTACAGGTGCAATTTTATGCCTAACAGGGTCTTCCGGCATCGGTCACATCAGGGAGTTCGTCAGGTAGCGTAACATGAGGACGAACTACGTTATCTGGTGGATGGGCTTCTGACGGTGGGTTTTTATCTATAACCTGATCCTCGAGCAGCACCTCACTTGTGTCAGCTTCATTGTTCACAGTACGGGTTATAAATCTCCGATTACGACGAAAATGATTACCAAAATTATCTTGAATCACGAAGGATCGCCCATTTACATCTCGAACAATTAATCCATAGTGCCATTCTCGCGCGTTTTTCTTAAAGAGAACTTTATCACCTGGTTTCAATAAAGGTAGTGGCTTTGCGTTACTATCAAAATATTCTTTCTGAATAGAACGCTTTCGTGAAATTTTCTGTTGTACATCATTTTCATTCAGGATGTTCCGTCTTAACAGAGTTTCCTCAATGGGCAAGCGAGTTTTCACAATTCTTCCGAAAAACAACTGACTGGGAGATAATTGCATACTTGCAACCGGTTTCGTATTATATTCGAGTTACCGATATTGGAACTTATCAACTTGTCCCGTTTCGTAGCACCGTTAAAGAATGTTTTTGGCAATCGCCACTCCTTTTTCCGTCCGTTACTTTGAGGATATCGAGGACTTGAAAATTCGAACGAAATGTTATTCAAGTTAGCGTACCTTTCACACTCCCGAGAATTGAACGGTACATTATCGCTGCGGATGACGGTTGGGTATCCATAACAATTGAAAATCCGATCGAACAGTTGGCAAACACTGCGTATGGTTTTATCTTCCAGCTGGTCAGAGCTTATGAATCCAGAATAAGCGTCTATTACAACAAGCCAGTCACGACCATCATATTCGTAGATGTCAGTCGAAATACGATGAAAAGGATATTCAGGTGACAGGTCCTGTATAACTGGCTCTTTTTGATTATTTCGTCTAAGCTTTTCGCAGATCGTACATTTTGTGGTTATTTCCTTGATGTCATTCGTTATTCCTGGCTAGTAGAACTGCGTTCTTGCTCGGGATAGCGTTTTTTCTACTCCTAAATGCGGTGCATGTAGCCATTTGCAAATAGTTGCTTGTAACTTTGTAGGTATTACTAAGCGATGATCTTTGAAGAGAAGCCCGTTCTCGAAGTGAAGTTCTCCACGATATTTGTAAAACAGCTGGCTCAAATCGTCTAGCTTGTGGTATGGTGGCCATCCACTCTCGACGTACTCAACAATTCGTGAAAAGCGTTCATCTTGCTTCAGTTGTTCAATACACAAATCGTAATTATATTGAGACATGCATGCCTTTTTTATAAGAGTATGAACAATACACTCTAGATCCTCTTGGATTTCACCCGTTTCCGAAAGAGCAGCTCTAGAGAGACAATCAGCTATTCTCGTTTGCATTACAGTTGATTTGCTGCAGTCCCACGGCACTGTAACCAAAAGATCCAGAACGCAGGCATGAAATATTGACTGATTCGGGTCGGGATAAAGAAATCCGTCCCGAGAGGGGCGTCAAAACAGACTAGGTCAATTAAACCCCCAATAACAATTATTTCGTCGCACGGTTTGGCTCTGGAAACTATCGTTGACATCGACCGGATATGCAAATCAATCAATTGCTTGTCGCCTGTTCGATCTGGCGGAAAATAAACGGCACAAATGAATAATTTCCGACCAGATAGGTGGACGGACACCCATACCTGCTCAAGAATATTCCAAGATTTCTCACGGATCACATTAGCTTTTAAGCGACGATGGATAGCAATAAGCACACCTCCGCCGGTCCTTTTTAGGCTGTTAATGGAACCACGGTCGCAGCGGAAGCCTTCATACTCCGAGCCGAATAAATGCGATGATTGGGTACGATCATCTAGCCAAGTTTCCGTAAGGGCAATCAGCTCGTAGCAGCCCTCTGAGAAAGCTAATAGATAGTCCTCGATGTTGGAATTCATACCGCATGCATTCTTGTAGTAAAGTTGGATCGAAGAGTTTGCTCTGCATGCATCAGGTGTTCTGGATTCGGTGAGCGACGGACTTGTCAATGCGTCAGGTATACTAAAACACGAATCTGAATTTGAGTATTCATCGTCAGGAGCATGAAACGGAAGATACTTAACTTGTGCGAGAGTCGGTTGACTCTCGCATGACAATATCACAGCATTTGAGTGGGCCAATTTGCTATTGGCGAAATCTATCCGGGCGTACTTGGTCAAACTCGAACTCACGAACGAAAACCCCAGTGGGCCATGTTGATGCTCGTAGAGCAGTATCCCTTAACGCTTTTGGTACTTCCACCCGGAAAGAAACAAAGTTCAGCTTTGTAATATCAGCAACTTTTTTACCCGGTTTACAACATTTAGCGTTTCACTGTTGCCGAGACATTCTTGCGACATAGTGACAACATCATCAACTGTATGGCTCGGATCCAGCCGGCTCAAATAAAGCCAAAATTGCTGCCGTTCATCAGCAACGGTTTTTATTTTGCACTGAACCAACCTTGTGCCACAGACACCAGCCGTAGCGGGACGAAATTTGACATTGTCTTCACGACTCCGTTTAGGTGTCGGTTGCTCTCCGGGTTGTCGCTGAGAATAGAAAATTTTTTGAGCCGGAGCTGCAGCGCTGATCGGAAAGTGCTTTTCAATGCGAGAAGATAGATCTATGACGACCGTGTTTAATTTGTCGACAGGTTCACGCAGCATCGATGAGTCGGTGATGGGGGGCTAGCGGTAGCTGGATGCTGCAACCATTCGTTGAAATTGTTAGCACAATCGTCGCAGAGCCAAAATATATTATTGCTGAAAGTTGACATCACGTCCAGAATAGATCGCTGCAATCCGGGAATGCATGTGCGGTGGAACAATGAACAGCAGTTGCCACCGCAGGCAATCCTATCGATCCCATTTCGGGGAGCTGCATGTTTTGCAAACCGATGACATAACTCGAACAAAGGATCAGCAGCGTAGGTTGTCGCAAAACAAAAAACTGCAAAACAGCGTCGAAAGATAGCAATATTTATATCACTCGATAACACACGCGTAAAAAATGATTCGATGAAGCCACTTGTAGAAATAACTAACTAGAATTCAAAACTTTTATAATCCAAAAATACGAAACATAAAACAGCAGTTAAAACAACGTTAATAAACAACGACGTGTTGCCAAAAAAAAAGAAAAAAGAGTCGCGCAAAAAGAAAATCTATCGTTTCGGCAACACAGTTTTTGTGCCGTTTGTTGCCAAGAGAGATAAGTGACTTTTCACCTACGCGCACTATAGTAAACGTGTACACCCGTGTAAAGTTGCCTTTGTTTCCTCCAAACTGTAAATCATCGCATCTCGTTGCTTCGACTTTTGTCATTTTTTACCATTTTTGGTCGATTATGTTCAGCAGCTTCTTCCGATTTCTGATCACGAATGGAAACATTTATTCAGAAACAAGTAAGATTGTGTGAGTTGCAAGCTATCAGAGATGCGCAGTTTGTTGTTGTTCAATAAGAACTACTATTATTACACGCTTTCTTCTTTAACAAATTAGTACAACCACTGTCCATAACGATCTGAGGGAACAATTGTACGACCACTACGTGTAGATCGCCAATTGCTAGCGTTTGGTTCTTGTAAGTTTTCCTCGAGCTGATCATCAGATGCATTGGATGAGCGATTTTTATCACAGGGTCCTCGATTTTGAAGTTCTTGTTCTAACAGTCGATCAGAAAGTACAGGTGCAATTTTATGCCTAACAGGGTCTTCCGGCATCGGTCACATCAGGGAGTTCGTCAGGTAGCGTAACATGAGGACGAACTACGTTATCTGATGGATGGGCTTCTGACGGTGGGTTTTTATCTATAACCTGATCCTCGAGCAGCACCTCACTTGTGTCAGCTTCATTGTTCACAATACGGGTTATAAATCTCCGATTACGACGAAAATGATTACCAAAATTATCTTGAATCACGAAGGATCGCCCATTTACATCTCGAACAATTAATCCATAGTGCCATTCTCGCGCGTTTTTCTTAAAGAGAACTTTATCAATTTCAATAAAGGTAGTGGCTTTGCGTTACTATCAAAATATTCTTTCTGAATAGAACGCTTTCGTGAAATTTTCTGTTGTACATCATTTTCATTCAGGATGTTCCGTCTTAACAGAGTTTCCTCAATGGGCAAGCGAGTTTTCACAATTCTTCCGAAAAACAACTGACTGGGAGATAATTGCATACTTGCAACCGGTGTCGTATTATATTCGAGTTACCGATATTGGAACTTATCAACTTGTCCCGTTTCGTAGCACCGTTTAAGAATGTTTTTGGCAATCGCCACTCCTTTTTCCGTCCGTTACTTTGAGGATATCGAGGACTTGAAAATTCGAACGAAATGTTATTCAAGTTAGCGTACCTTTCACACTCCCGAGAATTGAACGGTACATTATCGCTGCGGATGACGGTTGGGTATCCATAACAATTGAAAATCCGATCGAACAGTTGGCAAACACTGCGTATGGTTTTATCTTCCAGCTGGTCAAAGCTTATGAATCCAGAATAAGCGTCGATTACAACAAGCCAGTCACGACCATCATATTCGTAGATGTCAGTCGAAATACGATGAAAAGGATATTCAGGTGACAGGTCCTGTATAAGTGGCTCTTTTTGATTATTTCGTCTAAGCTTTTCGCAGATCGTACATTTTGTGGTTATTTCCTTGATGTCATTCGTTATTCCTGGCTATTAGAACTGCGTTCTTGCTCGGGATAGCGTTTTTTCTACTCCTAAATGCGGTGCATGTAGCCATTTGCAAATAGTTGCTTGTAACTTTGTAGGTATTACTAAGCGATGATCTTTGAAGAGAAGCCCGTTCTCGAAGTGAAGTTCTCCACGATATTTGTAAAACAGCTGGCTCAAATCGTCTAGCTTGTGGTATGGTGGCCATCCACTCTCGACGTACTCAACAATTCGTGAAAAGCGTTCATCTTGCTTCAGTTGTTCAATATACAAATCGTAATTATCTTGAGACATGCATGCCTTTTTTATAAGAGTATGAACAATACACTCTAGATCCTCTTGGATTTCACCCGTTTCCGAACGAGCAGCTCTAGAGAGACAATCAGCTAGCAACAAGCTCTTTCCAGGAGTATATATGAGGGACATTCCAGGATATTTTAAAAGCATTATCTCGTTTTCGTTTTTACGGTGTAGCTACCCCGCGGACTACACTTTGTCCTATCGCTGTTTTTTTTCATTTTCCGGACTATCCTTTTCCTGTCCCGGACAGTCCGCGAAAGAAACAGAGTGCGATTTTGAAGACACCAACACACTCGCACGTATGTGTCAAAATCAAAAAAAAATGTGTAAAATTCGGTTTGCTTTGATTATCGTTCTTCGCGTGTCAAACATCAGGTTGGATTTTATTTTGTGTGTCATTAGTGAAATGGAAGAAATTTTTAAACTTTTGGAATCATCATCGTCCGAATCCGAGATGATTTGTTTTTTATTTTTGACGCTGACTGTGGAAGTGACCGTACTCCTCGCGTGGAAAATTTTATCACGGAGGTGGTCGATAAATACACAGACGAGGAGGTAAGTTGGATTTGGAAAACTGCTTTTCATAAAATCATTAAAGTTGTAGATAAGATAGGAATTATGCTAACAGTTTTTCCGCCTTTTTTTTGAATATTTTATAGTTCAGGAAAAATTTCAGACTAACGCGGAATACCGCAAATTATCTGATCGAGCGGTATAGAAGGTCGGATTATTACCGCAAAAATACAAACCGGGGGCGGAAGACCATAGATGCCAGGAAACTGATGTTAGCATTCTTGTGGTGAGTATGAAATAATTATTAAAGTAAATTATAAACTTTCTTGCTACCAAAACTAAAACGATTTAATCGTTATGTGCTCGACGGGGTACCCGGATACCCGCAAGTTAAAATCTTTGTAACTTTCGCAATTTTCATTTGATTTTTCGATCATTTCAGAACCAAAAGATTCAGTAACTTATATAATTTCAAGTCAGCGTCAACGTCAGTGGTCTTATAAATATTTGAACAGTATCTTACAATTATTGGATCAAAGCTCATAAAATCTCTTCCACAGGTCATTTTGATGGTTTTGAGAGAATTGGTGGAAGTCCTCCATATGGTCTTTCCGGAACAGATTCCACTGAGACGAAACTGGTTCCACTTGGTACTAAAAAATCGAAATCGGATAAAAATTGCGAAAGTTTAAAGAGTTTTGATTTCGTGGTACCTGGGTACCCCGTAGGACACGTAAGGGTGTTTTTTTCGAGCACATAACGATTAATATTCTCGAGTTATCGAAATTATTTTGAACTTTGGGTTGTTATTTACAGGTTCGCTGCTAATAAAAACTCTTATCGTGAGGTGTGTAATTTGTTCTACTTCTCGGCGTCAACATTTTACAAACACCTTGAAAACTTTTTGAATTTTTTTCACGAAATCGCCAAGGATCTGTTTTCCATCAACCGACGATGGCAAAAAACGAATAGCAGCAAAATTTAAATCGGTATTTAATTGAGCAAATTTTCATTATTTAATATAAACACAATATTTTAAAGATTGCGAATTTCCCTGACGTCCTCGGTTGCATCGATGGATGCTATGTTTACATACGGAAGCCGGTTCATAAAATTCGATCAACTTACGCGAATCGACATGATCTGTTGTCGATAACACTTCAGGCGGTGTGCGATGCAGACAAGAGGTTCCTGGATGTATTTTTAGGAACGCCTAGCAAAGTACACGATGCTAGAATATTCGCAATGTCCAGTATCAGCTCAAAATTGCCCGACATTTGTGGCCAACAGTACTACTTACTGGGTGACGCCGCATACCCCATACGTGAGTATTTGCTCATTCCTACAAAGACTTCGGTAATCTGACGGCGAAGAAAAAAAAATATAATTTAAAGCATGCTCAAACTAGAGTAAAAATCGAAAACTGTTTTGGATTACTCAAACAGCGTTTTCGCCAGTTGGTAAGGTTAGATTTTTTCACAGTTCTGAAAATGTGCAAATTTATAATGGCATGCTGTGTATTGCATAATATATGCATAGAACTTGGTGACCAGTTCCTTGAAACTGACGACAATGACGAAGAAGAACCTGAATGTGAGTAATTAAATTCAACTTGCAAATAAATATTAGGATTGGGTTAACAGTCTGAAAATACTATGACATAGGACTTAAAAAATCGCGTAGCTTACCCAAGTAGTTTTATTAATCATAGTTTTACAGATTGTTGATTTTTCAGTGGGATTTTTCTCAATTTTATTTTAATTAGCACTTAATTCAAACAAATTATTTCAAACTATATTACATTTATTGACATATTTCATTTCACTATAATTATAGTTTCGTTTTATTTTTTTTTACTCTATTATTGCGTCCGACGACTTTTAAGCAGGAATCCTCTGGAAACAACATGGTTTTTGTACTAAATCAACATGTTTTTGTACTATCTCGTTAAGCAACAATGTCTTTTGAAGATTTTCTGACTAGGATACTTATGTATGACGTAGAGCTTCTAGCGCTTAACGCAATCAAGTAGAAAATTCTAAATGTACTTAGCATTAAACTTGCCACAGTTTTTTACTTTGCTAAACAAGGTTGCATATTCAATTTTGGGGTGGTTTTTCGTCGCGTGCCGATAGCTCACTCCACAAGTACAATTTTGAGAAACGATGACAAACTTGTAATCTCTAAGTAGTACTGCAAGTTTGTCATGAATCGTTTCTCAAAATTGTACTTGTAGAGCGAGCTATCGACACGCGGTCAATTGAATGGAATTGACACCCTAAAATTTAACATGCAACCTTGTTGACAAATATATGTAAATCGATCAGTTTGATCCTATTATAAAAACTTACAACCTTGTGATGTATATTCTTTCTACAATTTTAGACAATGGTGAGCCAACCCAGCAGTGCACAGGAACTGCAAGTAGTGAAAATCGCCGAAACGATGCTCTTCGCAGGCTTGGTGAAATAAAACGCGATTCTTTAACCGATAGCTTTAAATAATTATTAAACAACTTTGCTTACGTGTGTATGTATGTATGTGAATGGGTATGTGTGTGTGAGTGGGTATGTGTATGTGAGTCTATGTGTGTGTGAGTGTATGTGTGTGTGAGTTGTGTGTATGTATGTGTGTGTGAGTGTATGTGTGTGTATGTATGAGTGTGTGAATGTATGTGTGTGTGTGGTTTGTATATGCGTGTGTGTGCGTCGGAGTGTGTGTATGCATATGCTTGTGTATTTATAAAATTATTTAACAAATGTGACAACAACAGACGATTCCAATCGAAGCAAAGATCTGAAACCAAAAAACGATATTTGAATAAAAAAACAATGTTGTATGTTAATATTTTTACCTATAGTTTGTCTGCTATTTTATTTAACACCGTGGTAATTGCATCGATCCTCTCCATTCGTTCCCTGTGCCGTTTTTCTTTCGCTCGTTGGTTTTCCTCGTAGGCTTCCAGCATTGCGCGCTGCACTGCGATTTTAGATTGGCCGGGGTTTGTTCCGGGGTCTGGACTCGTTTTTCGCGATTGTTTTGGGCTGTCCTTCATTTGTATGGATGTTGTGTCCATCGTTGACTCCGGCTTCAAGGAATCGTCCATTGCAGCTATTTCCCTAAACTCATCTGCAAATTTAGAGTTCATTCGGGAAGCTCCACTTTTCCGATTGTTATCGACCAATCTTTTATGCCTTCTAGATATTGTTTTGAATTTGTTTTCAATCTGATTTTCGCTGAAATTTGATCCTAATCTCAAGTTCATTTGTCTTCTCATTTCTTGCCATAAGGCCTTTTTGGTTTTGAACTTCTTTAATGGACCTACTTCAGCGAAATACTCGCGGTATAAAGCCAACATTAGTCTCGTTTCTCCTTCACTCCAGCTTACATTTACTGAGTACCGGTTTAACAGATCGATTTGTGCGTTATCCGTAGATTATTGGAACACGATGGTGCTGTGGCTTCCTTGGCCGGACTTTCAAAATGAAAATTTGGCGACTCGACATTTTCATAAGTGCTAGCACAGGAATCGTCTAGCGAAGAAATGTTGGCAGAATTAGACGACGGTAAACCAAAATAATCGGCCACTGCAGAAACCTCTACCATGACGGTTTGCTGAGCTGTAAAACGTGTACATACCGAAAGCTTAGCATATGTTTAGGTTCAGTTTTTTAATTAAATTTTTAGGTCAGACGACACCACCTTTGGGACCAGACTTAAATGACGTAGCATTCATGGGGGAGGGGGACCAGGATCATTTGTGACAAGCTGCGACAAGGGAAGGAGGAGTGAATTAAAATCGACGTAGCATTTTTTTTAAAAAACCGCAAATAAAATGTACACTAAAAATATATTCTTTGCGATGTTTCACGAAGCTTTGCAGTGGAGGCTGTCGAAATCTTCTTATCTGTGGCATTCTGCAGTCTTCTCAAAGCTCTGCTAGTACATAAACAATCACTTGCATTTATAAACACACTATCCGTTTTTGAAAACAAAAATTGTTTCCGCGTGCCTTGTAGTAATGAAAATTACAAGATAATCGTTTGGTTTCAAGTGCAGCAAGTATATATTTTCTGTGCTTTCTACAGAAGCATAATTTATTAATCCAGAAGTCAACATCATATGAAATGCTGCCACAAGTTTAAAAAAAAAGGATTTGGCACGGTGATTTTATTCATAAATATAATTTGTTTTTATGAATGTTACAGCTTTTGTTTTTTAACGTTTCTCTAAGAACGGGAGGGAAGGATGTGACTAATGTAATGCTCCTTTTTTTAGGGGAGAGTTGAGATTTTGTGACCGAATGCTACGTAATTTAAGTATGCTTCCTTTCCCTCTTTTATTTTTTACAAGTGCGAAAAAATAGAATCAGTATTGAATAACTGAACAAAATTGAAATTATAGTAGCCTTATAATTGTAGCGTCCTGCGACAGGATCATTACCGAGACTTGTGATATTTTCGTAAAAAGGAAAACGCGCCGAGTCTCGTACGTGCGAATAAGTCGCACGGAATCACCTACACCACACGTAAGATTGAGTTTATTGGGTACTCAAAAATGCCTAAATACTATGCCTAGGACGCTCAAAGCGGGAGTTCTCTTCTCTGCTCTGATCCGCCGCCTATCTAGCGGTGCTACTCTGGCCCAAGATAATTCTCAGCCTGTCGCACCTGAAGCCAGTTACCTCATACAAAAAAGAGAATCAAATTGTTAACAACGAATAATAATAAATACTCAACCATTGAACAATTTAAATAATACACTAAATCTAATGAAATATATCGCCAGTTCACTGACAAAAGTTCTACAAAAGACACTATTAACTGGCCGGCGTGCGACCGTACCGAACCGTGTGCCATTTTTTTAAATTGAGTAAACACATTTTGATATAAAAACTAATAATTTATTTTTTATGAAAGAACCAATTAAATCCGAACCGAAATCATTTGATGATATTTATTACAACAAAAATTCACTGTAGCAGCTTGCAGAAAAGCGTATGGGGTAGTTAATCTTTGAATACCTATTACTTGTAATGTTTTTGGTGCTTGGTTCGGTTTTGCTGCACGCCGAACGGCTAATACAATCTTCAAGAAAATCAGAATTACTCACATATTTTGTGTTTAACGATTACGTGTCCTGGTGATTCCTGGTACACCGTACCATCATCGTTCACTACCAATGCATATTCTTGCAAATTAATGTTTATTTCCGTCATTTTTCAACAAATTGGCAAACTTTTCGTATAGTAGCACAAACGCGACAAAACAACAATGGTGGTAATGACCAAAACAAAAAGGAAGTGACAGCTACCTCTGGTATTATGCACACCATTGCAACTGCTCGGAAAGTGTTTTTTTTTAGCTGCAAAGCGTAGTCCGGGACGGGATAGTCCTGCCGTAAAAACGAATTCGACATTAGGAACATTCGGGTGTTACACTCGACCATAAATGAAACAGTGAAATCTTCGACACGCGAATACAACGGCCAGTAATTCCTTCTCGATTTGTGCCCAACGCTGCTCACTTTTAGTTAATGCTCTTGATGCGTAAGCACGGGGCCATGATCTTGAAGCAGGACGCATCCTAAGCCGTCTTTGGAACTGTCAGTTTGGATCATATAGGGCTTACTTGGATCAAAAATAGCCAAACAGGTGCTCTAGAAGTCGTGTTCAAAATATATTTCATTTCCTTCCCATGTTCATCGTTCTAATGCCACGGAGAAACAATGTGAGTCAACTTACGGAGATTGACTGTGCGCTAGGAAAGCTTTGGAATAAACTTAGCAAGGTATTTACATAATCCCAGGAATCGTGTGACATCCGCAACATTCTTCGGTCTTTTCATTTCGGTAATTGCTTTGATGTCCTTTGCTAAGGGATGAACTTCCCCACCGCCTATCATATTTCCAATAAATTTAACACGAGTCTTTCGAAACTGTAGCTTATCTATATTAAATTTGACATTGTTCTCCCGAGCACGCTGCATAACTTGCGACAAAAAATAGTCATGCTCAGTTTCATCAGCTCCAGCAATAGCGATGTCGTCAAAATATATTTCCACACCCGCAATGTCACCAAATATCTGTACCATTCTACGCTGGAACATTTCAGGGGCATTGTTGAGCCCAAACGGAACACGATTCCAACGGAAGCGCCCGAACGGAGTCATAAAGGTTGTTAAGTCAGAGCTTTTCCGGTCGAGCTCCATCTGCCAAAAACCACTGCTCAGATCAAGCACCGTAAAAATTCTCTTACCAGACAGACGACTGAATAAATCTTGCTGCGTTGGAATTGAATAATGCTCACGTTTGATGCATTTGTTTAATGACTTCGGGTCAAGGTAGATTCGCAAAGAACCGTTAGGTTTCTCCAACACTTGCATATTACTGATCCAATCAGTAGGATAATCAACGTATGAAATAATGCCCTTTTTTCCATTCGCTTTAGCTCGATTTTGATTTTGTCGTGCAAAGCCAAAGGAATGCGCTTTTTGTAGCATAAGGTCGGTATGGAGTTTTCCTTGAGTACTATCGAACATTTTCCAGGGAACTTTCCCAATCCCTCGAAGATATCCTGGTATTTTTCAATGAATTCGTTTTTTTTCTCGGAAAAACGATTACCAACTTGAACTACACTTAAGCGACTAACTAATCCAGAGTCGACACATGACTTCAAACCCAACAATGGTTCAAAATTAGAATCCACAACCAAAAACGTTGCACTTTGACTAGTCTCTTTCGCAGGGTCAAAGCAAGTCAAACTAACCAACCCGTGAATTTTTATTTATTCGAACTATAGTCGAGAACATGAACATTGTTTACGTTTTTTAACGGCACATCCATTTTATTTACTATATCAATCGGTATGCAGTTTACATCCGCCCCGGTGTCTAGTTTGAATCGCACCTTTACATCGCCCACATGAAAAAGCTTGTGCCACGCTCTTGATTTTCTACTGCCTTGATCGGTCGAATTCACTCTACACGAATCGAAGTTTTCATTAGAATCTTTTGACCATGCATCGTCAACCGTTACTGAGCTAACACACTCACCTGCATCACTCCAATTTACTGTAAATACTGATTTTTGTTCATCTTGTTGTTCGAGTTTTGTCGGTAGCTTTGCACTGTTGTCCGCTTTCTCCGATTTACGACGACAGCAATTACTGAAGTGGCCTGGATTTCCACACGCAAAACATTTAGCATTAACCGCCGGGCAGCTGCGACGGTGATTTTGATTAAACGGCTTTCCACAATTGTAACACTGTCTGCGAGCGATGGCAGCAATCTCTTTTTTCCCTTCATTCGGCTGCTTTTCAGCTAATTTCACATCAATCAGGTTTACTTTATGGTCAAGAATAAGTTTATTCTCAAAAGCAGCTTCAAATACCTTACAGGTTTCAACAATTTTCGTCAGTGGGTCATCTCGTCCATCCAAAAGCTTCAGCTGGAGTTTCTTGTCCTGTACGCCAATTATTATTCGATCCCGCAGCATGCGATCTGAATAAGAAGTTTGACACTGCTGACATTTGAACTCACAGTACTGTATTTGTGTGCGGAGTTCTGTTTCAAACTAGAGGTGGGCAATCCGCTCACGAACTGATCTAAAGAGCTGGTTCTTTAAAGTGAGCGAGTGATCTATCGCTCTTTTAAAAAGAGCGGTAACTCACCCTTTACTTCAAGCAAAAAGCTGATTTTGTTGATCAGACACTGCAATCGAGAGCCATGTAAAAGCTTTACACCCCAAGCGCAAAGCGGCGTGCGTCACTGCAATAGAACTCCAAGAAGCCAGCTGCCTGCTCTACTATGCATAACCACTCACTAGCCGCGGGAATAAAAAATAAAATTTACTTGCCACAGTTAACACACAGGCACACGGGCTGGCTAACGGTGAAAACGCACACGAAAGAATGACAAGAGTGGAACGAAAAGAACTAAAGAACTGGTTCACTGATCTTTTGAATCTATGCAGGCAATCCGCTCGCGAGCTGATCAGAAAATGTTCAAAAGATCAAAATCTTCTGATCACGAGCGGATTGCATGCGAGCTGAACAAAAGAACCATCAGAAGAACCAGTTCTTTGAAGAGCGAAAAAGAACTGAGTCTTCTGAGTCAGCCTGCGAGCAGATTGCCAGAAGATCAGTTCTTTCGTTCTTTTCGTTCCATATCCATTCGTGTGCGTACTCGGTGTTAGTCAACCCGTGTATCTGTGTATGGACTGTGGCAAGTTGATTTTTTGCATGCTCTCGCGGCTGGCTGGTGGATGGGTGATGGGAAATCTCATTGAACATAACCTCCATAGCACCCCCTGTTTTTCTTCATCTGGTTCTAGCTGTCACACTATCGATAGTTATCGATGGTATTAGGGAATTTATCGATAATTATCGATAGCCATTTTAGTCGATATTTCCCATCCCTAAGGGCGTCTTCAGCGGTGGTCCAAATCGTTGTTTTGTTCAATTTTTTGGAACAAACTCAAATTCACTGCTGCACCGGTGGTGTAAATTTGGTTTTATACCAGATCTAAATTGAAAAAATTTGAAACTGGTATACGTTTTGGTCTATTTTTGTCACTTTTTGGAACAAGAAATAGATCGTTCTAAAACCCTTTGTACGCTACCAACAGGTGGGTAAAATGTCATATTTTAATTGAATTACTCATATTTGGCTATTTCCATATAAACGTTTTGCAAGTGTTGAGAAATAAACAAAACAAAGATTTTTCATGACAATTCACAATATGTTTTTGTGGTTTTTCTGAAGAAGAAAAAGAATAGGTTTGTCGTTTTTGGCTTCAAGGAAACCGACCAGCAAAAGGGGGAATTCTGGAAGACCATAACCGCAGGTTCAACTAGTTGGTTTGCAACCATCAGCTACCAGGATGATAAATATGTTGGCTATTTGTTAATCGCCTTAATTGTAGTGGGACTAGAGGAGACCTTGAAAGGCCAGAAAAATGTTCCTCGAAGACACTGAACTGAAACGTTCAAAAATCTGGGGTGACATTGCGCATTTCATTTCGAGCAACTCGAACAAAACTAAATGATCGCTGAGGGCGTTATGTTTCGTTTTCGTATTTTTTCGACTTTGCGGGTTAGATGAGCCGCAGGACAAATGACAATGACAGCTCCTTTTGAGCTTGAAGCATAACTGGCAGTATGTGATCTATTCGAAAATAGCGAAAATCGTTCGAATCAAGCTGCGCAATGCCACCCCAACCTTGTTTCAATATCCTCAAAACCCAACCAACGTTTGAAGAACTGCAAGATTTTGAAATATTGATGAGACGAAAACGGAAGATGAACATCTACGCGATCAAATATTTTTCGCTATCCTCCGAAGCCCTATTTGTAGCAGAAATTTTTCGATCTTACCAATCCATCCTGAGAAATGTCTCAAACGCTCGGGGCAAACCGTCAAATCCATAAAGTCTTGTGGATATAAAGTGTCTTGCCAAAGTAATCGTTAATGTGCGTTAAAATTATCGAATTTCCGTTTGTTAAATATTGAGTGCTTTTCAATTCAAGTCTTATAAACTGATAACATGGGGTATTGAATTGTTGGCAGTGTGACAGATGTCAGCGGTTTAAAACAACAAGATATACAATACCGGTGTGGAGAACGAAAAGTTGGCTATATTAGCTGATTCTATTCAGGTTTCGCTGGTGTAAATCTAGTATAAATTTGTTTCAAAAATAGACCACCGCTGAAGATGCCCTAAGGGCATCTTCAGCGGTGGTCCAAATCATTGGTTTGTTCTATTTTTGTTTTGGAACAAACACAAATTCACTGCTGCACCGGTGGTGTAAATTTGGTTTTATACCAGATCTAAATTGAAAAATTTGAAACTGGTATACGTTTTGGTCTATTTTTGGAACAAGAAATAGATCGTTCTAAAATCCTTTGTACGCTGCCAATAGGTGGGTAAAATGTCATATTACAATTGAATACCTCATTTTTGGCTATTTCCATATAAGCGTTTTGCGAGTGTTGGGGAATGAACAAAACAAAGATTTTTTATGACAACTCACAATTCATTTTTGTGGCTTTTCTGAAGCAGAATATGAACAGGTTTGTCGTTTTTGGCATCAAGGAAACCGACCAGCAAAAGGGGGAATTCTGAAAGACCATAACCGTCGCCTTAATTGTATTGGGACTAGAGGAGAACTTAAGAGGCTAGAAAAATGTTCCTAGAAGACACTGAACTGAAAACGTTCAAAATGCTGGGGTGACATTGCGCATTTCGTTACGAGCAACTTAAACAAAACTAAATGATCGCTGGGGGCGTTATGTTTCGTTTTTCGTATTTTTCGACTTTGCGAGTTAGATGAGCCGCAGGACAAATGACAATGACTGCTCCTTTTAAGCTTGAAGCATAACTGGCAGTATGTGACCTACGCGATCAAATATTTTACGCTATCCTCCGAAACCCTACTTGTAGCAGAAATTTTAGATCATACCAACCCATCCTGCGAAATGTCATTGACGCTCGTATCAAACCGTCAAATCCATAAAGTTTTGTGGATATAAAGTGTCTTACCAAAGTAATCGTTTAATGTGCGTAAAAATTATCGAATTTCCGTTTGTTAAATATTGAGTGTTAAATGTTTTTTATTATAACAAGTCTCATTAACTGATAGCATGGGGTATTGAATTGTTGACAGTGTGACAGATGTCAGCGGTTTAAAACAACAAGATATACAACACCGGTGTGGAGAACGAAAAATTGGTCTATATTAGCTGGTTCTATTTAGGTTTCGCTGGTGTAAATCTAGTATAAAGTTGTTTCAAAAATGGACCACCGCTGAAGATGCCCTAAGTGATTAGTTGTCGATATTTATCGTTAATATTGGTAATTGCTATATATCGATAATATCGTTGCATTTTAGCGCTAACGATAATTATCGATAAGTCGTAGGCGGCAGTTCAGGTGGCACAAAGTATTGTGGCATCAGCACCAAACCGAATAGCGCTACTTCGACTATAGCGACCAGGGGGGATCTATCTGTCAAACATCGTGTAACCAACATATTCGGCAACATGGCGTTTGTTTTGGTTTTCGTTCTTTTTGTTAATGAAATTGATCGATGTGAAAAATTATAAAACTGGAACGTTTTTAAATCAAAACTCGTAAAACCGCGAAAAACTTTCATGAATGTGTTATGTAGTGATTTTTCCCCCATTATTGTTCATAGTTACAAACGTCATGGACCAACAAACGTCATGGACCAGAGTTGATCTGCGATAACGCACACATATATGAAATTTGACAGCAGTGAATCCCCTCTGATAGCGACACCATTTTTACTTCCGAACTTACTGTCACTCACCGTTCTGTCATTTTTATGTCATGTTCGTCGGCACTATTCAGTTGTTAATAATTGAAGAGCTTGTTTATCTTACATCGAAAATATAAATATTTCTGCCTTTATTTCTGTATAAAATGTCTAATTCAATTATCCAAAATGTTCGACAACGCCATGCAAGTGAGAATACCATCTACCATGCATTATACGGTTATTATTTTTCGGGAATGGTAAGAAAAGATGTTGCTATAATTTACGGGAAGTCACTGTCTACCATATGTGGATGGATCAACAGATACGAAACAAACGGATTTTTCCAAGTGAGGAAACGTGAGCAGGTGTACAAGAAATTTGGGATCCATATGCGGCAATGGTTAGTTGACTTATATTCCAAAGAACCAGTATTATTCCTAGGCGAAGCCAAGGTTAGGTTCCAGTTACTTTTTTTACTACAATAAAGGTGCCGTCACACGGACGCTAATTCCCTTAGTTTCTAAGTCATAGTTGATTGTAAAAAGCATTTTTTTCATCATAACGCGGGATTGTACTGTCAAAAGCTATAACATAGAGACCCTGAACTACTCCGGCATGCCCGAATAGTTCATAGCCTACTATTCAGTGATGAAAAAATGCTTTTTACAATCAACTAAGACTTAGAAACTAAGGGAACCTTAAGTGTTTCGTCTATATGTGCAATACTTCCCGAATCGGGACCCTCTTGGAAAACCATCGAGCGGAGAACAATTCAAATTCGCGAAGATGAAATAGTGCGGTTCACTAGAGAAATGCTATCAATTCCGTGGGATCTCTTCAACCTCGTATTCCTTGATGAAGTGAGTTTTTACAACAAGGACATGTTAAGACGCAAGGGATATGGAGTAGTTGGACATAAAGTTATATATAGAGGGAAATTCTGCAGAATACCGAGGGTCTCATTGTTGTGTTTTTTGGGTATGAATGGTAAGATTGAAAGCTACTATACTGAAGGAACTTTCAACAGGAAAACTTTTTTCAACCGCTGCAAGAACTTCGCTTTAGTACATCCCCAAGTGCAACGGTATCCGGGATTCAATTCTGTTTGGATCATGGATGGGGCAAGAATTCACTGCGATCCAAAAATAGTACGTTACCTGAGATCGATTGGAATTATTCCAATTTTCCTTCCGGTTTATTGTCCTTTTTTAATCCCATCGAAATTGTATTTGGACTCATGAAAAGGGATTTCAAAAGGCACCATTTTGAACATAAACCTGCTTTACCCGAGGTTTGTGAAACGTTGAACCGCTTTAAATCATATTCCTGCGTCGACCTGTTCAACCATTGCGGATATTTTGCGGGATGTACTTTCCTACCCGAAAAAGGCCTCTCCCAGGATCCCAAATACATGGATTTGCATATTGTTCCTAAATAAAATATCTACAATCTTTTTGGAATGAAAGTCAGTCATAGTTTTATTTCACTACTGGTACGCGCATATAAAAATCATCATACACCCAAGGCGAATTGAATTAATTAAATCACTGATTAAAGTGAATGATCGATGTCGTCGCAGTCAGTCACAGACGCAGTTAAATTTTCACTTAGTTCTGTCTCTTCTGAGCGCATTGTAGTTTCTAAAGTTGAACATATTTCAGTTCCATATAGTCCTCTTGATTGCATCGCTTCTACCTTTTGAATAGCATTCTGCAGTATTTTGCAAGCCAATCTCAAATCGCTCTTGACATCCGCAATGCCTTGCATCCAACCTCCATTGATTGTATTCGCCACAACCATTCCTCGATGCACTACCTGGAGGCGAGCTGCCTCAGAAACCGTTGCCCAGTGAAAGTACTTTGCTAACTCAACAGGTGGTGCATCAGCCTGTTTCAATTGGTCTCGTTTATGTGCTGGCGAAGAGTTGATAAGATTTGCCCACAATAGCCAAGAACTAAAGTGTCCCTCGAGGTCACGAGGTCTTCTACGCAATTCATTGGCCAGCTCCGTATCATTACGAATCGAGTGTGCACCTGAACGATCCGGTGTTTCTGGAGTTACCAATTTTCGCAGTAAGCTCTGATACTGTGCATTAGTTTTAATATTCAACTACACATATATATTAATTGGCTTTCCACGCCATTTTGTGAGTATTCGATGTTTTAAGTCAGTAACAGAATTTTTTTTCTTTTTTCCCTTTACTGCAGAGTGACAAACCGCTCAATATCGTCTATGTCAGGCTGCTCCTTCTCATCCACATAAGGGACATCGTCACGAAAAACTACTTCCCGACGTACATACTTCACCACCTTCTGCCAAATCGAAAAAAGAACATCGTGCATGGTGTCTCCTCCGATGTCCTGTTCTGCCACCTCCTCAGGTTGCAGCTGGCTCCGGAATAATCGCTGATAAAAGATTCCTTTGAAGGAAAACAAGCTTTCCTCGCGCGCACTAGTCGGAGGTGAGGAACGAATCACATCCTCCTCCTCAAGATGCTCTTCATCTTCGTATGAGCTGAAACAAAACTTTTAAAAAAAGATGTTACGACAAAACAAAAGTTTATTTACTCATCCATCAAAATAAGATTGTTGCGGTTTGTTGGATAGTAATAATTTAAACGCGTATTCACATGCGCACAAACCATAGCATATGCCTTGATGTTTGTTTTTGTTATGACCGCATTCTGGTATTCTGTGACACATGGTGACTCTACCCATAAATGAGTAATTCGGGTTATTCGCGTTGAATGAGATTTTGAAGGCTGTTCGCACCTATGTGAACACTCATATGTAATTGTCAAAATGTGCGTGATGACAAAAGCAAAAATATTTCCTTCCTTCTTTTTCGCATGCAAAAACCAAACAAATAACAGCAACACCGTCAACGCGAATATCATGAAAACTCTGTTCAGGGTAGGTTCACTTTTAACGAAAGTCTAGTGAATGTTATTCAGCTGTATTTCGGCAAAAAAGTAAAAGTGGTTCCCAACCGTTGGTCCGAGGCCGGCAAGTGGGTCGCGAGGCTCATCTAGGGGGGCCGCGAAGCTCTTGGTAAATTTGACAGGTAGTTAAAATCAGAGTCTATGTATGTATAGAGTCGCGCAAAGAGAAAATCTATCGTTTCGGCAACAAAGTTTTTGTGCCATTTGTTGCCAAGAACTATACAGTTCTGTTTTTCACCATGCATAAGCGAATATAATTTTTTGAAATTCTTCACAAGGTACACAGTTTTGAAAGATTGCACCGGTGATGCTTTCTTAATTTTACTTGAACTAGTGAACAGGTTTGATGTTGGATTCTAGGGGCTAGACACCTATATTTCCATGAAAAATATTTCGATAATATTACACAATATTGGTTGATATATTTTAATATTTATCGTTTATCTGTCAATTGACATCCTCCAACGGTAATGTAACGCTTGATGTAACGGCAATGAGCTATGATATAGATAGAGGGGTGTCCGAAAATTGAACGGTAAATACTTTTTAATATTGAATATTGGAAATATTTCGCCTTACAGCCGGAATTCGTCGGTTGGAACACGACTGCCACCCAACTAGCGAATCGTGTTCGTTAGTTGGGTGAACTGACAGCTAAGCAAATTTTTCATAGGGGAACGCCGATTGTTTGTTTTCTCTATGCTGTGAAAAGATTTCTTAATTTCATAGCGGTAAAACTATGTCAAAGAAAATACACTTTGCTCTCCTGTCTCGCTGCTATGGTAAATAATTAATGTATTTGGTAAATACTTTTTATACGAAAAATAGATCTTCCAACTAGAAGCAAAGTAATAAAGCGCAACCACATCACTCTGCTTCTTGCCTAAAAAACGGCGGATCGCGACGATGCATATTTCTGGCGAAGGCGTTGAAGAAATAAAAGCACAAACAACCGAGCAATAAACCTCTAAATTACACATGAACCGTTGTAAATGGATAGCATGTACCTTCTAAATTACGCGATTTATTATGTCAAAGATGATCTGCATGAATTGTCCAGCTAATAGTGTTGAATGGAATAAGCGTAATAACTAAACATGTTTATACATTTTCCCCAACAATAAATAATATAATTTTATTTTGGTAATATTTTTTTCACTTTTCGGACCCCTTAAATGCATTTGAATGACGTTGAATTCTGACATTAGAGTGCTTTTTAGTTGGGTGACGGCCCAACTAGCGAACACCCAACTAACGAACCCCGAATTAGCGAGCATCCAACGAGCGAATCATTGCTGTATATCAATAGTGTCTTACCCCTAGGTTGGATTAAAATGTGTAAGTAGAACTTCGGAAAAACACGTATTCTTTATCACGCTTAATTACAACACTTTTCATCCACTCCTAACATTATCACCTTGTTTATTCACATTGTCGATTAGTACCCTTGTTTGACACTTATTTGGTTCCTTTGGTTTTATCTTTGCGCGACTCTATTATTATAAACATAGGCTCTGGTTGAAATTTCTTTTTAGGTATCTCTGTCCAAACGGATTTTAAACTCTTCTGCGTATTAGGACCAAAACGTGAAACAAGTAAAACTTGCAGAACGATATAAGACTGAAAAATGCAGGCCCGTATTGCAAAACTTGTATCTGAAATGCTCTTGGGGGGCCGCGAAGCCTTCTGTGCTTCGCAAAGGGGGCCGCGGGGCTTTTTGTGTTTGGCAAAAGGGGCCGCGGAGCCGAAAAGGTTGGGAACCACTGATGTAGACCATATAGGTTAGTCTGTTAAAAACACCGCACAATTATGACCAAGCCTAAAAAAATTGCAATTACCTTAATATTTTTCTGTGTGTGCGCATGAAATGTAGTTCACCCAACCGCCATCATAGTCAGAGAGGCGCCACATTTTTGTTGCCCGTATTGTTGGTTGAGTTGGATATCTATTAGCGAATTTATATATTCCACCAGCTCACCTCGTTTTGACCTGGAAGCCCACTAACTGCTGTCAAAACCCTTCTTTATTCGCTCGATTTTGACCCAGTTTTGACCTGCCGTGCTGCCAGAAGCGCACTGTAAAATTTGTCAGCTTCAACCCACCACCGCACGTGCTAAGTTCGTAAACAACTATCTGGCATCTCTTTCTTACTTGCGTCTTAAATGGCGTTGACGTTTTATTATTCCTCGGAAGTTTCGCCCGCGCACAGTGGAATAAAGAAATTCGCTATATGTTTCAATACACCATTTTACGAACTGACAGGTGTCACGGATCCTGCTGATGATGATGTTGCTTTTACGTGCGTCATGTCAGCGGTTCCGAGCTTTCTGTCAAAATTTCATTCATGAATTGAGTTCAGAAACGTCTCGTAAAATGGTCTATAATCCAAGACAGTATCCTTGCACACCAAATTTTCATTGCTGGAAACCAGCAAAATTTTGCTGATTTTTTGTGTGCTGTGTTTCCAGCAATCTGTTCAGCAAAATGAAATTTGCTGATTATTCAGTAATGCTCAACTGCATAAAAGTGACAGATCGTTGTCAGCTATGACAATTTGCTGTACATTCAGCAAAGCATAAATCAATTTACTGGTTAACCAGTTAGTTCAAGGGAACCATGTTCCCCTCAGGCACCAGCTTCCATCCGCCCATCGGATCATAGCCAAATCACTGTTGAACTAGAGATGTATGATTATCACTTCAACCTTTAAGTTCATCTAGCCCAACAGTGACTTAGCTATGGTCCCATATCCGATATCAGGAGCTTAGCGATGATCCCGTACCAGCTGCACAGCGATTTGGCGCGTTTTATTAATGACAGCTTGACGTATAAAATATTTTGACATATCTATTCTTTCGCTGGATTCCAGCAAACGTTCATTTACTGTTTTCTGTTCAGCAAATAGATTTGCTGTATTTTCGCGAATCACTGAATCGATTACTAGTTTTCAGTAAATTTATCGATAAAATACTGGTTTACAGCAAAAATAAAATTACTGAACGAAATTCAGTAAATTGTAGAACTGAATTACAGTAAACTTTTGAAAAAAATGCTGTGATTCAGTAAACAAGTGATTTGCTGATACACTTTCAGCAATGTACTTTGCTGAACCATAAAGAGAAATTTTGGTGTGATGCTTTTGCGACCCCGCACCCTTTGCAAAAATGATCGATAATTCATCAATAATATCGATAAAAGCTTGGAAACTATCGTTGTTAGAGCAAGCGCACCGGTGGGTTGCCATTTGAGTTGCTATTCTCACAACGCTGGCCGTTGCTATTTTAGATAGCAACCGATGTTCGCACTGGTCGTTGCTATTGCGGATTAGGAACCATTCAAATATTACATTACGCGGAATTTGGCAATTTTCAATACACCCCTATGTAACGCAATTCTACATGCTTGCCACATGCAATATAACGCTTCGCTGAATACCCCCCACCCCTGAGCGCGTTATGTATTATTTGAATGATCCCTTACCAATTCCACTATTTCTTTTTCACACCGGCAGTTGCCAGTTTTTGAAGACCGTCACTAGCTGGCGTTGGCAAAATCGTTGTGTCGTTTTTCCCCGAAATTCTGCTGATCTAGTAATAACCAACTTAAATGTCTGTCAATCGTTTCCGGAATGATTTGTGTTTCTTTTGCTTTTTAAAATGTTCCTTCCATTTAACACGATTTTGTTCTGAGTTTGTTTTCGTTTTCTCAAATTGTCGATAGCACAACTCTGTTGCAGTTTTTTCCGTTTGTGCTGCGTCGATTTTTTATCCTTCTATGTTGAATTAAAATAATTCCGTAAGACCATGGCACGTCCAGCAACGTTGCCTCCAATGACTATTCTACTCAAAGCTGGCGAACCGTTATTATAGTTGTATTTTGTGCTGTCTCGGTACCTATAGTTTGCTATTGATATTTGTAAATTTTCAGCCAAAAAAAAAATGCAGAACCCTAAAATTGTTCTTGAGTATTCGGTTGATTCTAGTGACGAAGAAAATGATTCCACGGAACAAATATTTTTATACGTGAATATGAAAAGATTTGGGGCTGCTCTAAGCCTGAAAAAATGGCTAAATATTTACCGCCATGCCGAGGAAGGTGCCATCCAGCGTTTAACAATGTTTTTTAATTTCATTTCCGACGCCGCTTTCGATTGCGTCGTAGGTTGTTCTTGAAAATTGAAACAGGGGTAGAGGAGAAAAATGAATGCAACGGGGAAATTGGGACTAACATGCCTTTAAAAGTGTCAGCAGCAATAGTCGGTAATCCTTTCGAGCAGTTCGCTCAAATCTTCCAGGTTTATTTAAATATTGCCCAGGGTTGGCCAATCTTGTAAGGACTAGACCTTTCTTCGTGTAGGTTAGGACCAGGGGGGATCTATCTGTCAAACATCGTGTAACCAACATATTCGGCAACATGGCGTTTGTTTTGGTTTTCGTTCTTTTTGTTAATGAAATTGATCGATGTGAAAAATTATAAAACTGGAACGTTTTTAAATCAAAACTCGTAAAACCGCGAAAAACTTTCATGAATGTGTTATGTAGTGATTTTTCCCCCATTATTGTTCATAGTTACAAACGTCATGGACCAACAAACGTCATGGACCAGAGTTGATCTGCGATAACGCACACATATATGAAATTTGACAGCAGTGAATCCCCTCTGATAGCGACACCATTTTTACTTCCGAACTTACTGTCACTCACCGTTCTGTCATTTTTATGTCATGTTCGTCGGCACTATTCAGTTGTTAATAATTGAAGAGCTTGTTTATCTTACATCGAAAATATAAATATTTCTGCCTTTATTTCTGTATAAAATGTCTAATTCAATTATCCAAAATGTTCGACAACGCCATGCAAGTGAGAATACCATCTACCATGCATTATACGGTTATTATTTTTCGGGAATGGTAAGAAAAGATGTTGCTATAATTTACGGGAAGTCACTGTCTACCATATGTGGATGGATCAACAGATACGAAACAAACGGATTTTTCCAAGTGAGGAAACGTGAGCAGGTGTACAAGAAATTTGGGATCCATATGCGGCAATGGTTAGTTGACTTATATTCCAAAGAACCAGTATTATTCCTAGGCGAAGCCAAGGTTAGGTTCCAGTTACTTTTTTTACTACAATAAAGGTGCCGTCACACGGACGCTAATTCCCTTAGTTTCTAAGTCATAGTTGATTGTAAAAAGCATTTTTTTCATCATAACGCGGGATTGTACTGTCAAAAGCTATAACATAGAGACCCTGAGCTACTCCGGCATGCCCGAATAGTTCATAGCCTACTATTCAGTGATGAAAAAATGCTTTTTACAATCAACTAAGACTTAGAAACTAAGGGAACCTTAAGTGTTTCGTCTATATGTGCAATACTTCCCGAATCGGGACCCTCTTGGAAAACCATCGAGCGGAGAACAATTCAAATTCGCGAAGATGAAATAGTGCGGTTCACTAGAGAAATGCTATCAATTCCGTGGGATCTCTTCAACCTCGTATTCCTTGATGAAGTGAGTTTTTACAACAAGGACATGTTAAGACGCAAGGGATATGGAGTAGTTGGACATAAAGTTATATATAGAGGGAAATTCTGCAGAATACCGAGGGTCTCATTGTTGTGTTTTTTGGGTATGAATGGTAAGATTGAAAGCTACTATACTGAAGGAACTTTCAACAGGAAAACTTTTTTCAACCGCTGCAAGAACTTCGCTTTAGTACATCCCCAAGTGCAACGGTATCCGGGATTCAATTCTGTTTGGATCGTGGATGGGGCAAGAATTCACTGCGATCCAAAAATAGTACGTTACCTGAGATCGATTGGAATTATTCCAATTTTCCTTCCGGTTTATTGTCCTTTTTTAATCCCATCGAAATTGTATTTGGACTCATGAAAAGGGATTTCAAAAGGCACCATTTTGAACATAAACCTGCTTTACCCGAGGTTTGTGAAACGTTGAACCGCTTTAAATCATATTCCTGCGTCGACCTGTTCAACCATTGCGGATATTTTGCGGGATGTACTTTCCTACCCGAAAAAGGCCTCTCCCAGGATCCCAAATACATGGATTTGCATATTGTTCCTAAATAAAATATCTACAATCTTTTTGGAATGAAAGTCAGTCATAGTTTTATTTCACTACTGGTACGCGCATATAAAAATCATCATACACCCAAGGCGAATTGAATTATTTAAATCACTGATTAAAGTGAATGATCGATGTCGTCGCAGTCAGTCACAGATGCAGTTAAATTTTCACTTAGTTCTGTCTCTTCTGGGCGCATTGTAGTTTCTAAAGTTGAACATATTTCAGTTCCATATAGTCCTTTTGATTGCATCGCGTCTACCTTTTGAATAGCATTCTGCAGTATTTTGCAAGCCAATCTCAAATCGCTCTTGACATCCGCAATGCCTTGCATCCAACCTCCATTGATTGTATTCGCCACAACCATTCCTCGATGCACTACCTGGAGGCGAGCTGCCTCAGAAACCGTTGCCCAGCGAAAGTACTTTGCTAACTCAACAGGTGGTGCATCAGCCTGTTTCAATTGGTCTCGTTTATGTGCTGGCGAAGAGTTGATAAGATTTGCCCACAATAGCCAAAAACTAAAGTGTCCCTCGAGGTCACGAGGTCTTCTACGCAATTCATTGGCCAGCTCCGTATCATTACGAATCGAGTGTGCACCTGAACGATCCGGTGTTTCTGGAGTTACCAATTTTCGCAGTAAGCTCTGGTACTGTGCATTAGTTTTAATATTCAACTACACATATATATTAATTGGCTTTCCACGCCATTTTGTGAGTATTTGATGTTTTAAGTCAGTAACAGAATTTTTTTTCTTTTTTCCCTTTACTGCAGAGTGACAAACCGCTCAATATCGTCTATGTCAGGCTGCTCCTTCTCATCCACATAAGGGACATCGTCACGAAAAACTACTTCCCGACGTACATACTTCACCACCTTCTGCCAAATCGAAAAAAGAACATCGTGCATGGTGTCTCCTCCGATGTCCTGTTTTGCCACCTCCTCAGGTTGCAGCTGGCTCCGGAATAATCGCTGATAAAAGATTCCTTTGAAGGAAAACAAGCTTTCCTCGCGCGCACTAGTCGGAGGTGAGGAACGAATCACATCCTCCTCCTCAAGATGCTCTTCATCTTCGTATGAGCTGAAACAAAACTTTTAAAAAAAGATGTTACGACAAAACAAAAGTTTATTTACTCATCCATCAAAATAAGATTGTTGCGGTTTGTTGGATAGTAATAATTTAAACGCGTATTCACATGCGCACAAACCATAGCATATGCCTTGATGTTTGTTTTTGTTATGACCGCATTCTGGTATTCTGTGACACATGGTGACTCTACCCATAAATGAGTAATTCGGGTTATTCGCGTTGAAAGAGATTTTGAAGGCTGTTCGCACCTATGTGAACACTCATATGTAATTGTCAAAATGTGCGTGATGACAAAAGCAAAAATATTTCCTTCCTTCTTTTTCGCATGCAAAAACCAAACAAATAACAGCAACACCGTCAATGCGAATATCATGAAAACTCTGTTCAGGGTAGGTTCACTTTTAACGAAAGTCTAGTGAATGTTATTCAGCTGTATTTCTGCAAAAAAGTAAAAGTGGTTCCCAACCGTTGGTCCGAGGCCGGCAAGTGGGTCGCGAGGCTCATCTAGGGGGGCCGCGAAGCTCTTGGTAAATTTGACAGGTAGTTAAAATCAGAGTCTATGTATGTATAGAGTCGCGCAAAGAGAAAATCTATCGTTTCGGCAACAAAGTTTTTGTGCCATTTGTTGCCAAGAACTATACAGTTCTGTTTTTCACCATGCATAAGCGAATATAATTTTTTGAAATTCTTCACAAGGTACACAGTTTTGAAAGATTGCACCGGTGATGCTTTCTTAATTTTACTTGAACTAGTGAACAGGTTTGATGTTGGATTCTAGGGGCTAGACACCTATATTTCCATGAAAAATATTTCGATAATATTACACAATATTGGTTGATATATTTTAATATTTATCGTTTATCTGTCAATTGACATCCTCCAACGGTAATGTAACGCTTGATGTAACGGCAATGAGCTATGATATAGATAGAGGGGTGTCCGAAAATTGAACGGTAAATACTTTTTAATATTGAATATTGGAAATATTTCGCCTTACAGCCGGAATTCGTCGGTTGGAACACGACTGCCACCCAACTAGCGAATCGTGTTCGTTAGTTGGGTGAACTGACAGCTAAGCAAATTTTTCATAGGGGAACGCCGATTGTTTGTTTTCTCTATGCTGTGAAAAGATTTCTTAATTTCATAGCGGTAAAACTATGTCAAAGAAAATACACTTTGCTCTCCTGTCTCGCTGCTATGGTAAATAATTATGTATTTGGTAAATACTTTTTATACGAAAAATAGATCTTCCAACTAGAAGCAAAGTAATAAAGCGCAACCACATCACTCTGCTTCTTGCCTAAAAAACGGCGGATCGCGACGATGCATATTTCTGGCGAAGGCGTTGAAGAAATAAAAGCACAAACAACCGAGCAATAAACCTCTAAATTACACATGAACCGTTGTAAATGGATAGCATGTACCTTCTAAATTACGCGATTTATTATGTCAGAGATGATCTGCATGAATTGTCCAGCTAATAGTGTTGAATGGAATAAGCGTAATAACTAAACATGTTTATACATTTTCCCCAACAATAAATAATATAATTTTATTTTGGTAATATTTTTTTCACTTTTCGGACCCCTTAAATGCATTTGAATGACGTTGAATTCTGACATTAGAGTGCTTTTTAGTTGGGTGACGGCCCAACTAGCGAACACCCAACTAACGAACCCCGAATTAGCGAGCATCCAACGAGCGAATCATTGCTGTATATCAATAGTGTCTTACCCCTAGGTTGGATTAAAATGTGTAAGTAGAACTTCGGAAAAACACGTATTCTTTATCACGCTTAATTACAACACTTTTCATCCACTCCTAACATTATCACCTTGTTTATTCACATTGTCGATTAGTACCCTTGTTTGACACTGATTTGGTTCCTTTGGTTTCATCTTTGCGCGACTCTATTATTATAAACATAGGCTCTGGTTAAAATTTCTTTTTAGGTATCTCTGTCCAAACGGATTTTAAACTCTTCTGCGTATTAGGACCAAAACGTGAAACAAGTAAAACTTGCAGAACGATATAAGACTGAAAAATGCAGGCCCGTATTGCAAAACTTGTATCTGAAATGCTCTTGGGGGGCCGCGAAGCCTTCTGTGCTTCGCAAAGGGGGCCGCGGGGCTTTTTGTGTTTGGCAAAAGGGGCCGCGGAGCCGAAAAGGTTGGGAACCACTGATGTAGACCATATAGGTTAGTCTGTTAAAAACACCGCACAATTATGACCAAGCCTAAAAAAATTGCAATTACCTTAATATTTTTCTGTGTGTGCGCATGAAATGTAGTTCACCCAACCGCCATCATAGTCAGAGAGGCGCCACATTTTTGTTGCCCGTATTGTTGGTTGAGTTGGATATCTATTAGCGAATTTATTTATTCCACCAGCTCACCTCGTTTTGACCTGGAAGCCCACTAACTGCTGTCAAAACCCTTCTTTATTCGCTCGATTTTGACCCAGTTTTGACCTGCCGTGCTGCCAGAAGCGCACTGTAAAATTTGTCAGCTTCAACCCACCACCGCACGTGCTAAGTTCGTAAACAACTATCTGGCATCTCTTTCTTACTTGCGTCTTAAATGGCGTTGACGTTTTATTATTCCTCGGAAGTTTCGCCCGCGCACAGTGGAATAAAGAAATTCGCTATATGTTTCAATACACCGTTTTACGAACTGACAGGTGTCACGGATCCTGCTGATGATGATATTGCTTTTACGTGCGTCATGTCAGCGGTTCCGAGCTTTCTGTCAAAATTTCATTCATGAATTGAGTTCAGAAACGTCTCGTAAAATGGTCTATAATCCAAGACAGTATCCTTGCACACCAAATTTTCATTGCTGGAAACCAGCAAAATTTTGCTGATTTTTTGTGTGCTGTGTTTCCAGCAATCTGTTCAGCAAAATGAAATTTGCTGATTATTCAGTAATGCTCAACTGCATAAAAGTGACAGATCGTTGTCAGCTATGACAATTTGCTGTACATTCAGCAAAGCATAAATCAATTTACTGGTTAACCAGTTAGTTCAAGGGAACCATGTTCCCCTCAGGCACCAGCTTCCATCCGCCCATCGGATCATAGCCAAATTACTGTTGAAATAGAGATGTATGATTATCACTTCAACCTTTAAGTTCATCTAGCCCAACAGTGACTTAGCTATGGTCCCATATCCGATATCAGGAGCTTAGCGATGATCCCGTACCAGCTGCACAGCGATTTGGCGCGTTTTATTAATGACAGCTTGACGTATAAAATATTTTGACATATCTATTCTTTCGCTGGATTCCAGCAAACGTTCATTTACTGTTTTCTGTTCAGCAAATAGATTTGCTGTATTTTCGCGAATCACTGAATCGATTACTAGTTTTCAGTAAATTTATCGATAAAATACTGGTTTACAGCAAAAATAAAATTACTGAACGAAATTCAGTAAATTGTAGAACTGAATTACAGTAAACTTTTGAAAAAAATGCTGTGATTCAGTAAACAAGTGATTTGCTGATACACTTTCAGCAATGTACTTTGCTGAACCATAAAGAGAAATTTTGGTGTGATGCTTTTGCGACCCCGCACCCTTTGCAAAAATGATCGATAATTCATCAATAATATCGATAAAAGCTTGGAAACTATCGTTGTTAGAGCAAGCGCACCGGTGGGTTGCCATTTGAGTTGCTATTCTCACAACGCTGGCCGTTGCTATTTTAGATAGCAACCGATGTTCGCACTGGTCGTTGCTATTGCGGATTAGGAACCATTCAAATATTACATTACGCGGAATTTGGCAATTTTCAATACACCCCTATGTAACGCAATTCTACATGTTTGCCACATGCAATATAACGCTTCGCTGAATACCCCCCACCCCTGAGCGCGTTATGTATTATTTGAATGATCCCTTACCAATTCCACTATTTCTTTTTCACACCGGCAGTTGCCAGTTTTTGAAGACCGTCACTAGCTGGCGTTGGCAAAATCGTTGTGTCGTTTTTCCCCGAAATTCTGCTGATCTAGTAATAACCAACTTAAATGTCTGTCAATCGTTTCCGGAATGATTTGTGTTTCTTTTGCTTTTTAAAATGTTCCTTCCATTTAACACGATTTTGTTCTGAGTTTGTTTTCGTTTTCTCAAATTGTCGATAGCACAACTCTGTTGCAGTTTTTTCCGTTTGTGCTGCGTCGATTTTTTATCCTTCTATGTTGAATTAAAATAATTCCGTAAGACCATGGCACGTCCAGCAACGTTGCCTCCAATGACTATTCTACTCAAAGCTGGCGAACCGTTATTATAGTTGTATTTTGTGCTGTCTCGGTACCTATAGTTTGCTATTGATATTTGTAAATTTTCAGCCAAAAAAAAAATGCAGAACCCTAAAATTGTTCTTGAGTATTCGGTTGATTCTAGTGACGAAGAAAATGATTCCACGGAACAAATATTTTTATACGTGAATATGAAAAGATTTGGGGCTGCTCTAAGCCTGAAAAAATGGCTAAATATTTACCGCCATGCCGAGGAAGGTGCCATCCAGCGTTTAACAATGTTTTTTAATTTCATTTCCGACGCCGCTTTCGATTGCGTCGTAGGTTGTTCTTGAAAATTGAAACAGGGGTAGAGGAGAAAAATGAATGCAACGGGGAAATTGGGACTAACATGCCTTTAAAAGTGTCAGCAGCAATAGTCGGTAATCCTTTCGAGCAGTTCGCTCAAATCTTCCAGGTTTATTTAAATATTGCCCAGGGTTGGCCAATCTTGTAAGGACTAGACCTTTCTTCGTGTAGGTTAGAGAGCCAACCAAAATGGTCATCTCGACTTTCAAAAAAAAAAAAAAAACTATACAAAAAGTCATATTCATGTCTTTGCGAATGAATGTCCGAAAAACACCCTGTGCAAAATTTCAGCTCAATCAGAATTAAAATGGAGTTGCTCACTGGTTCACGCCGACACTTGTGTCCTACGACGTGTTTAACCAAGCGAGACAAAGCGCTTCATCTTCCGGGCCGACCAACTATGTCCGCTTTCGAAACACTCTCATTTTCGTAATATTATTACGAACATTTACTGTCGACCACAAAAAAAATACAACTTGACATTGCATCAAATAGCAACGGTTCGAATCGTTGCTATCGCGTTGCCAAATTTAATAACTCGCTGCTACCCGAGGTGGGGATTGTTATTTCCCAAACCAAGATAGCAACGCCCGGTGTGGTTGCCGCGTTATGGTGAGAGTTGCCAAACTAGCTTTAGAAACTTCAATTTAGCCACTGGTGGGCTTGTTCTTATCGTTAACGATTTTGCTCGATATTTCCCATCAGGGAATCGAGCAATGTAAACAAACAAGGCGATTGTAATAATAGAAGTTCTTATTGAACAACTCTACAAACTGCGCATCTCTAAAAGCTTGCAACTCACACAATCTTACCATGCATCGCCATGTCAACACACATTGTCAAGCTAGTTAGGAACGCGCCACTACTCACTCACTACTTAAATTTAGTGTATGCTGTAATCTTAACTAGGGTTGGGAATCGGAAGGTATAATACCGGTATTTCGTATCGCAATATATTGCAACGAACCGATACCGAGTAATGAATAAATCACAACTAAAGTATCGATACTGCGATATTATTGGTATCGGAAAGTCGGAAAATAAATGAAAAAAAAAAACACGCTGTGATTAGCTATTTGATATTTCTATCTTTATAAAAGATTTTTTACAATCGACTCGATGATGGATAATATCTGTTTGAGTTTAACAAAATTAATATAAAGGAACGGAATATACCTACAACAAAAGACGACTTTGAATGAACCACTGACTCCAACATATCAAAATATGAACATAAAATTGGGAGGTCATGATTTTGATAATAATAGAATGAATATTTTTAACAGAGAGTTTATTTATACCAAAGTTTTAATTGCTGATTTTAACAAAGCAATTACTTTTATGCTTGTGAAGTTTGAATTTCTCTGTTGCGAAGTTCTTTTAAATATTTGATCTTCACTTCCATGAGTCTGTGGTATCAGTTTGTTTCTCTGCGAAAATTGAGAACTGAAATATTTTTTTGTGAAATATATAAATAACTTACTGTGAAGGTTCGGAAATGGCTCTATACCACGTGTCTTGGTCTATTGTTGCTTTGGGACAAATGTTGTGTCGTAAGACGATTTCTCTCATCATCCATTATGCGGCCGGCAAGTGAAAACAGTCTTTCCGACGGCACGGAGGTTCCTAACAGTGGTACAAACATCCGCGCCAGTCTATGCAAATGCGGGAACTGATGACCAATCGTCTACCATATTTCCAGAGGGTTGCTGTGTCTTGGGTAGGGAGCCCTCGAAAAGAAAGCTTTAATTTCGGTCAGAGCAACAGAACCCAGGTCGTCCGAAGCATCTCGTACGTGAGCCGACGAAACATACTCATCATGAACGCTCCAAAGTTCATCTTTTTCCTGCTCAACATCGGTTGTTGGTAGCGTTTGCACATCGCACGCGCTTACTGCAGTTTCGACATCATCATGTAACATTTTAATAATCTCTTTTTGTAGAAGAGATTTAGCGTTCGCGACTGCCAATGCGCGCTGAAAGTGGAAGGCCATATACCGGGGGTCGAGTAACGTGGCCAAGGCAAGTGGCATATTATTTTCAATTTCATCACACCGTAATTTCAATTCTCTAATAGCAAATTTTTTAAATTTCAACGCCAGCTCATCATTTGCCGCTACTTCAACAGCCTCTAGTTTCTAAAAAAAAATATACATTCAGTATAAGACTGTAAATAGTGTCTAGTTTTTTGACATCTATTTCACAAACTCTACGTTACTCTACGCATCTCCCCCCTCTCTCTCTTTCTCTCTTACTCACTCCAACTCTCTCTTCTATTCTGCTTACCTTTCTCATCCCATAACTTATTTTGTTCCACTCTATTACAACCCTTCACCCCACCATCCCCACTTAGCCAAACCACTCTCGCAACCAATATAATTCACTAGCTCAACAATTACTTGCCTCACAATGATTTATTCCAACCAACACCCGTCATACAGCCCACCAAGCACACCTCCACCTCACCGCACCATTCTCTCTCACCCACTTGCACATTACGTTCCATTCTAGAAATTTTATATATTTATGTATCTAAGCAATTTGTTCGATTTAATAGAAAATGTCTTAATTCTCGGGTAGTTTTACTTACTGTATTATTCATTTTTATCATCGGAATAACTTTACTGGCTGTACTGTGTACATTTTTAATAGCAGTTACAGTTGCCACTTCTGAACTTGTTAAGAGTTCAATATCTGGAAACTTAAGCGCGGCCAGAGTAACAGAAGGTAGTAACTCAAGATATGATTTAATCATCGCATAAGTAGAGCTCCATCTTGTTGGCACATCTTGCTGAAGACGTCGCAGTTGTCCTTCCGATACACCATTTGCTTTATGCTGATTTTTCATTTCATCCGAAAAATTTTGCTTCTTGTGCGACATCGTTACGATATTTTTTAATTTTCTCATTATCTCCGGAATACCGGGCATGTGAGGCATTGATTGGTTATCCACTTGTTTATATCCTAACGCATTTGCTGGTATTAAGTTAATCGTGTGCGCAAAACACGGCACGTGTCTCGATTTACTAAAAGCTTGTACACAAGCTTTGGTTATATTTGAAGCATTATCTGTGACAATTAGGCGTACTCTTTTCCGGTCTTTATTCCATAAATTTAGAACATCCAAGATTTTTCGTTCCAGGTAATCTGCGGTGTGTGATTCAGTCAAATGTTCAACGCCCAAAACATAAGACAGCATTTGACATTTTTCGGCTTAGTGAACTGTCGTACCCAAGAAACTGTTCGTTTGATGTCTTTCTTGCCAGCAGTCCACCGTAACACAGACAGATGGAGCACGTGATAAACTTTTTCGAACGTAGTTCCCTATATCTGCGTATCGTGTTTCCATCAATGTCGTGATGGTCTTTCGAGATGGGGTTGCCAAAGCGGTACTGCTGATTTCATTAAATGACAAAAACCCTCCTTTTCTGGAGTAGACAAACACAGATTGTCTTTGCAAATCATGTATAATGATGCTTCTAAAAGCCCTTTAGAACGGGATCCGCTCTCTACTGTCGGATCGCACCGAACTATAAAAGAAGCCCACTAACGCTTTACGGAATTCGCGAACTAGCCCGTGACATGCGACTGCTACCGCGAATGCTCAAACACCAACTGGCTCTAAAGCCGTCGTCTCGACTTCCCCTTTACCGACGCTTCCATGTAGTCATTCGTAAGGGGTGAATTCTAGTCGCAGAATAAAACTATATTTTCTCAGGGTTGGACAGTAGAAAGTATGTTTATTCACCTGCACAACTCTACATCCCTTTTTTACTCTAGGAAAAAAAAAAAACAAAAAAAAGATTTTGTGGCTCAGTTTCATATCTTAAGGTGGGGGGGAGGGGTTTGAGGGTTCAAAAAAAGTGATTTTTTTATATATTATGAAAGTATAGTAACTCAAGAATGTCCCGGCATTGATGATTCTATGTGAGTAAAATAAAAAATAAATAGCTTACTAAGTTTTATCGGGGTCTTTTCGCTACGAAAAACTTTAAACGCGTTTTTCTCAAATCGATGTTTTTTGAGTCGGTGCACTCTGTATCTCAAAATCTATTCAACCGATCGTTCTCAAATTTTTTACAGTATTTCCTTACATAGTTTATGAGGTAACCCTGTTGAGATTTTTTCGTTTTTGATTTTATTTATTTTATTATTAACAACAATAGTCATGAATTTAGGCCAAAAATCAGTATTTTCACTTTCAAGTCTTGCAAAAAGTTCAAAAATTTAAAAAAATGGAAAAACTCGACAGAGATACCTAGAGGGACATAAAAATTAAAGGAAAAACTGGTTATTTCATTTCAGATGATCCAGTGCTGAGGTATGACGTGCACCGCAAAAAGTATTTTTTTTGAGGCGCCTGCGAAGAATTGCTACCATTCGGTCAATTTTCAATATTTTTCAACCAATATTTTACAGAATATAGTTCAATTACTACTTTTTAATGTACAATAATCAGAAATAAATTTACTTTCACCGTACGCCCAAAAAAAAATCTGTAAAAACCTGCCTTCAAAACCCTACCCCCCTTAAATTATCTAGTCATTGTATCTTGCTGGCAACACCTTTGCTCGCTTCGGACGCTGTTGAGATGTGCTTCTATCTGAAACGGAGGACTGTGCATTAGAATCCCGTTTTGGCGACGGATCGGTCGCTGTGGATTCTTCCGGTGACGCTGGTTGTTCAAACGAGGTTTCAGTAAAATCGGAGTCCTCTGTACATCGTGCAGACGGCCACTTCTTCAAATGTGAAACAGAACGACGATACGTCACTCCTTCTTTGTTCGTGACGATAACATCGTTTCCACTTTTCTTGGCAACAACACATTTCTCCAGTTTGAAGTTCGGTTCTAATTTTTGGGTGTCGTAACTCTTGAGCATCACGGTATCTCCTACGTCGATCTCCGATTCCTTCGCGTTCCTCCGATTGTCGGCATATATTTTACCCTTCATTTTGATCATCGCATCGTGGTCTCGCGTTTCTTCGTCTCGCAGCCAATATGGCTCGGTGCGCAACGACGGAAGCAGGTTCTTCACTGGTCTTCCAGTTAATAATTCTAACGGCGGTTTACCGGTTATTGTATGCGGAGTCGTATTATACATGAACTCATAATCCTTAACAGCTTTTCGCCAATCGGATTTCGTTGCCTTAGCAATTCTTAAGGCCCTTAATACACCTTGGTTGTGTCTTTCCACCAACCATTTGCGGCCAATATGGTATGCTTTGAACATGCCAGATGTTTTTAGACACACAATAGTTCCGAAATTCCTCAGACAAAAACGGAGGTCCGTTGTCACTTCTCACTGTTTCGGGGTATGTTTGTTCAGCACATACATTTTCGAGGGCCTCGATTGTCTTAGAGGCCGTAGTGCCTTTCATTTCTATCACTTTCGTAAACCGACTATAGTAATCGATAATGACGAGAAATGTTGCACACTCTTCAGCAGAAAAAAATCTATGGCAATTTCCTGCCAGGCACGCTCTGGCATTTCGTTCCGCATCATAGGTTCAGAAGCGTCATGTCTACTCACCGCTGTGCAACCCAAACACTGCTGTATGTGATCATTAACATCGCGGTCCATACATGGCCACCACACCTTCTCACGTAACTTCCGCCGCATTGCAACTATGCCAGGGTGTCCACGGTGGGCGATTTGTAATGCGCTTGGCCGTAGTTTTTCCGGGAGAACGATTCGATCATTTCTGACAATTATGCCTTCAATCACGCCCAGCTCTTTCGCAAATGCCTGATACCGATACAAATCATGGGGCCATTGCTGAGTATGAATGGCCTTAATAGCTGCTGCCGCTGTGTCATCGTTTGACGTAGCCATTTTTATTTCTTTTAGTGTGATAGTAGATGGTCCGTCACCCATCGCGCACAAGTAATGCTCTGTAATTTCATCAAATGGCTGTTCTGAAGGAGGACACAATCGAGAGCAGATATCCGAGATATTGGCGCAACCAGGAATATGTTTAACCTGTAGAAAAACAATGTGATTAAAGCTATTAATAAATTAATAGCACAGACAAACAGATAAAACTTTCAGTAAGAATATCTACGGAAATATATCTTCACGTATACTCTAGCAATTTCTATGATCGACACTTCCTAGCATTGACTTGCTAACGTCTATCGTACGTACAAATGATATTTGCTAGCTTTCATTCCCCCTGACTCACCGTTTACGATGCGGTGGCGCCGTCATTACAAGTGCTAATATATTCCCAACAAACATTATATTTGAAATTACGGTTTTTCGTACGAAGGATATGAAGCGAATGTCGTCTCTTAGTATGTGACAATTGGTTTGGTAGGAACAAAAAAAAATGTAGATGATCACACGTCGAAATGTCAATAAATCACAAACAAATTCCCAATCGTAACTTAATAATAAAAATAAATATTGTTTACAAACCTCGAAGTCATAAGGTTGAAGACGCAAGGCCCAACCTTCAGCTCTGCTACAGGCACGTTTCCCGTTTTGATGCTTTCCCCCGAATATGTATTCTAATGTCTTGTGATCCGTGAATACAGTAAATTTTGTCCCAAACAGGTAAGGATACAGCTTTTCAACTGCCCATACAACAGCCAGCGCCTCTCTCTGGGTTTGCGGATAGATCCGTTCGGTTTTTGTTAATCCTTTGGAAGCTAAACATATTATTCGTGACTTGTTTGAATCATCCTTCTGCGTTAACACGGCACCTAGACCAACGGAAGACGCAACTACGAACAACTCTGTTCTATCTCTGGGATCGAAAAATCCCTGTTTACACACAGTACTTGAAAGAGCGTTTCGTAAGTCATCGAAAGCCTCTTGCTGGGCAACACCAAAATTTTCCACGTCTCCGCGTATGAATTCACGGAGGGGTTCAGTCCTTGTAGATAAGTCTGGAATAAATTGTCCCACGAAATTAATGAGGCCAAGGAAGCTACGTACTTCGTCCTTCGTCTCCGGCTGTCTGAAGTTCTGTATCGCAGAAATTTTATCTGCAGAAGGGCTAATTCCGGCCGCACTGACCTCATAGCCCAAAATTTCAAGTTTCGTTGTACCAAACACGCATTTGTCCTGGGGTGACATTGCGCATTTCGTTTCGAGTTACTCGAACAAAACTAAATGATCGCTGGAGAGCGTTATGTTTCGTTTTTTGTATTTTTTCGACTTAGCGGGTTAGATGAGCCGAAGGACAAATGACAATGACAGCTCCTTTTAAGCTTAGAGCAAAACTGGCAGTATGTGACGTGCTCGAAAATAGCGAAAATCGTTGAATCGAGCTGCACAATGCCACCCCTGGTTTAGCGTAGCGTTATTTTCCTTTAAAACTGCTTGCACCTCTTGTAGGCGAGCGTCGTGTTCTTCTCTTGTTCTCCCTGATACCACTATATCGTCGATATATATTACTACACCCTCAATTCCAGCCAGTATTCCGGACATAACCCGCTGGAAAATTTCCGGCGCACAATTTATGCCGAACATCAGCCTTTTGAATCGCATCAGGCCTCTACTGGTCATAAATGTGGTTATACCACGAGAATCTGGATGAAGTTCAATGTGGTGGAATGCGGATGTAATGTCTAGTTTGGAAAAGAATTTCGAACCCCGTTGCTTGTTCAGTAATGTGTCGATCATTGGAAGCGGATAATATTCGCGCCGTATAGCTTGGTTAGGGTATTTCATGTTTATGCATAAACAAATATCGCTCTTGCCTTTCGGAACCACTACCATCGGAGATATCCACTCCGGTGGACCTACGGCCGGTTCGATGACATCATTACGCAACATTTGTAATATTTTGAGTCCACTTTCTCCTCCATTGCAACTGCTATTCTTAAGTATGCTATTTTACGCGGAGGTATGTTCGGATCTATTGACAGTTTAATTTGAACGTTGGGGAACTTTGGAAAAAACACCGTCTCTCACATCGATGTTAACAACGTCAAGGCCAACCTTCAGAATTTTGAGTTCTTCCGCAGTACTTTTACAGAGCAAAGATTTATTTGCTCCCTCAATGGTAAAAAATTCAGCGAAGGTTTTTGGTTTAGTTTCATTAATCGAAATCCAAGCTTCAAATGTCATTGTAATACGCAAAGGAACTTGACTGGCGTATGCAGTAAGCCGTCGATCGCAATGAGATCTCTTATTATATAACTTTGCCTTGCAATCAACAAGAGCCATTAAATCATCCTCCGTGATTGTGTTTATAGCAGCACCAGAGTCTATTAGGAACGCCACTGGATACTCATCGATTCTGTAGACTATTACTCCGTCATTTTTTATATTCTCCTAATTTTAATAAAGAAATTAAATGCAACATTCATGTAAGTATTCTTTATTATTTTTTTTGTTACTGTATGAAAAAAAAATACATCAATAGTGTTATCGGAAAATCAAAAGAGTGCGATGAGACTTCAACATTCTTTAAAAAAACAAAATCTTAATTGTAAGAAAACAAGTTGAATTGGGATGAAAACGGTAAGTAAAATAAGAAACAAAAAGTTGAAGAGGTTGTTTATAAGACACGACCGCAGAGGTAACGTAGAATACGACAGTCTGTCTTATGCCAATGTATTTCTTGGAATAGGTTTGGGAAAACACTGAATTGGGGATAATTCTTCAGATAAACTTTGAGGTTAATTGTGTATGTCAATGCCATTTATTGACAATTGAATAATTTTTCAACATGGCAAATTTTTTATTTAGTTTTGAATGATTCACAGTGATAATCAAATTCTACATGAGGTGATTTGTTAGCAATTACGCTACCCGTCATAAGTTCGGAATCGCTTTACTGAGTATTGCAACACCCAGTTTGAATATTGCAACGCCTCTCGAAAAGTTTAGCATCACCTGGAATAGGCGGATATCTCGTGTTTTTGACAACCTAGAAAGTTGCGGTTTCCAGCAAACTTGTTCCGAAGGTCAAAGGCTACTGTATGGTGGCTATGCGGGGTAATTCAGTATTAAACCCAGGCACCCTAGCATGCAGTTTTTCATATTTAGACTTCAACTTATCGCGTGATCATTACTACCCACAAAGTTGCGGTGTTCGGCTTGTGCCACCAGTTCTGGTCAAGCATATTACAGTTACAGTTACAGAAATTTGCCCATTTTGAGTGATGCTAAGCTTTTCAGGGGTGTTGCAATACTCAGTAAAGCGATTCCAAACTTATGACGGGTAGTGTATATATGAAAATTTCAACCGCTATACTGCTAGCCACGCACGCTATATAGCAAGCCACGCACTCTAGCCACACGCTCTATAGACATGCACAGACACGCTAGACATTCACACGCTATATAGCAAGCCACACGCGCTATAAACATGCACACACGCGCTACAGGCATGCATACACGCCATAAACATACACACACGCTTTAAAGCAAGCAACACACCTTATATATTAGGGACACATGCTTCAAATATTCACACACGTTATGTGCATACACCCTGTATATACATACGCTGGATGATGGTGGCTTCTCAATCCACCTGGCGGTGCGAGTCTCTTTCAGTTTCGGGTTGTATTTGCCCAACGATATCTGAATCGGATTACCGCTGGTGGGGTCCAACTCAGATCGAAGGGGAGCCGAACTGAAAGAGGTAGGACTGCACTGCCCCTGTTTTCATAGTTGACGTAACAACCAACACCATCATTGCGAGAAAAACGTGTTTTTGGTATTTTAACACAAATAATTATATTGAGATACAATTTCAATAGAGTAGTCTGTCAATTCTATGAAGATTGATGTTTTAATAGAGGCCCCATGGATTATACGAGTCTGCCCATGATAATTAATCCAGAAAAACCGCTACGCCAGTTGATGCGAATAAACATGCATTTTTCTCGCAGATTGTTCGCATAGCTTGGCGTAAAAACTTGACTACTTCCTACTCTGCCACGCAGTTGAATTAGTTTTATCAATCGTGTTTCGGTCAAACGTCAATTATTGTCATCGGCAGTTTCAATTAGACAAATACGCACAAACACACATACAAACCCACACACATATACACACAAACACATGCACAAAAACTTACATTTACGCTAAGGTGGGTAATCGTTACAAGGAAAAATGCAAACTTGACAGCACAGAGCCAGAACAAACTTTTGACGTTGGACTAACGTCTATATCGAAGTTAGGCACCTGAATTTGAAAATCTAGTAATTCAACCGGGGAAAACCAGGGAAAAGTGGTCAGGTTTTGAGCGCTTATATATCAGTCATTTCTTTTCAGAATTTCGAGGTTTTGGCATCAACCGATCAGAAATTCTTTTACGGTTGAATTTATGTAACAAAAATAACCTATTGTTCGAGATACACTATTGAAAAATTGATAAATCACATCGATTGTCTAAATCATACCGAGCAACCAATCACCACCTCTCTTCACAAGCACAGTCGACACTAACGGATACAACCGATCTGACTTTGTAAACAGTCTCACAGCTTTCAACCAATAACGAGCTCGCTTTCGGTAGCTGCAACAGGTGTTTCAACACCGTTTTAAAATGCTTCTTTTATCATTACCACTGAACAGATTCTAAACACCAATGGCTTGATTGATAGGGGAAATATTGCGCAAGATTGTCATATAATAATTTAAATATGTTTTCGATACTAAACTAGTTAAAAGTTGTGTTAAAAGTCGTGCACATTCAACCAATCACAAGCTCGCTTCTTGTTTGCTCGCGGATGGATTTTTGCTTTGGGCTATATAATAGCCTGTGTCGTCTCATAGCAGTCATCAGTTAACAAGTGAAAGGCCACCAGGCCGGTCTTGTATAATCAGCAGCGGTGGCTGATTCCAGCGGCCAAACTGAGCTGCAGCAGAACCAGAGCGGTGGTATCAGGCAGCAGCGGCGGAGGTAGTGGGAAGCTGCATTTCTTCATTCAGTTCGGTGCTCCTTCGATCTGAGTTGGACCCCACCAGCGGTAATCCAATTCAGATATCGTTGAGTGAAAACGTTGGGTGTGTGTGCAGTGTGCACATATAGCGTATATGCATCTGTATTGCTATGACATTTGCGATGATAGGGATGGCGCTGTTGCGTGTGTATGGCTAGCTATAGCGTGTGTAAGACACTAGCATGTGTAGCATATTATGGCTATTGCGTGTATATCTTCAGCGTGTGTACGGATAGTTATAGCTTGTGTGTGGATAGCTGCTGCGTGTGTAATGATTAGTTATAGCGTATGTATGGATAGTAATAGCACATGGTTGGATAGCTTATGCGTGTGTATAGATAGTTGTATCGGATGTATGGAAAGGAATAGCGTGTGTATGGATAGCTATAGCTACAGCGTGTGTATGAATAGTTTTAACGCGTGTTTAGATAGTTATAGCATGTGTGTGAATAACTATAGCGGGTGTTTATCGAAGATTATTATTGTCATTGAAAATATTAAAACGTCTTAACGAACACAGTTGTGAATTTGATTTTACAGCAGCGATTTTAACTTCTTCAGCCAGTCTTTATTCATCGAGGAAAAATTACTACCTATGAATGATCAACACTTATTTACTAGAAATTTGATTTAGATCAAAACGGGTTCTTTTGACTGTCATAAGTTATTGGTAAAAAGAGTTGCAAGTTTTCTCAATGAGCATTCATTAAATTTTCGTTTTTGTTTCTCGGTGCGCGGTTTTGATTTTGTTTCTCGCACACAGAGAAAGAAACAAACTTGTCGCTATCGTGAAAAATAACAAAACAATTAGAAATGCTCTAAATCACAACTGAAGAAGTTAAGATATTATCCTGTCACTCGCCCAAACCTTGATAACAACTACCGAAAAACGTGTGATTGAACTCTTGCTATATTGAGTTATTGAACCAAACGTTTTTTTTTTTTCAAATACATGAAGTTATATGCTGGGCTGGAACTAACCTAGCATGAGTTTTATCGATTAAATGTCAAACAATTTTCAAATTCAAAATTTTCGGTTGAATCGTTCTGGGCTCCAATTTCAGATAGTTTCGTAAAATTTGCTTTTTGCTTAGATAGGAAAATTTTACCAATTCGCTCAATTAAATGATTGTCTTGGTAGTGCAGCAAACAAAGGGTTGATTCGAATATGTATGAAATGACAGCGATTAAATAAAAGATATCCATTCTTTTAGTATATATTATTATTTATAACGTTTTAACGTCTCAGCATCCAGTAATGCACTGTTAGATAAAATTGCAGCAAATACTAGAGTTGCAATTCTCTCTATTATTTGTTTTAATGGAATATAAGAATACCGTAGTCCAACGTCATGCGGTCGTGTCTTGAATACCACCCTCCTACTTTTTTATTGTTCGATTTAGGCCCCCAGACAATGCTAAACCTGCCGAATATGGATTACTCGCGCCTCTGATTGGTGCATTACATACGCATGTACATAAATTTGTATGAAAATTAGTATAGGAAAACTTTTTCGCATGTTTCTTCCTAGAGAGCTATCGATAAATCCACTTTCGGTAGTGTCAGAATTGTTTTAAACCCCAAAAAGAACCATAAAAACGTTCTGGCAAATCGATTTAATTTACCCACCGTAATATACACAAACGTTTTATTTATTTCATCTGATGCAAATATCCACTAGTAGGGGGAAAGAAGACGGTGACTTTAGACCTTCCTGAGGCTGAGTGTTTGTAAAAATATTATTATTCAATACAAGAATTCAATCCCCCTTTCCCCTTTCCATGGAATATTTGTCGAATTAAACGACTTAACTTAGGCAAACAGACAGTAGTTAGACAGTCGAGTAAAACGACTTAACATAGACAATTGCACCTTGTATGGAGTGACGCCAGTTTTTGCAACCAATTGGCAGTTACGCCAAAACGTTTTTCCAATATTTCTCAAAAGTTTTAGAACAAAATAGTTTTCTTTCCATCTGTAGTGTATGTATCTTAGGGAAAGGAAGCTGAATCAACGAAAAGTGCATTTTGGTAATTTTGGCTCTTACGTCAACTATGTAAACAGGGGCAGTGCAGCTAACCACTACCACTGCCGCTGTTGCCCGCTTCTTTTTTTTTTTTTAAAGGGGGGATTTGTTAGTAGCTTAAGTATTTATGATAAATATTAGTAAATAATGAGTATGTGTGTCCAATCACAAATGGTCACTTCTCAACACTGTTAGATATTTGTAATTTTAATTGTTGGGATTTGTTTGCTTTCGCAATTAGGACTTATCATTCGTAGGGATTTAAACCTACTTGTCAGAAAAGGGGAAGTAAACTTACAACTAACTTAATTGCTAACTTATTGGCTATAAAGAGAGCTTATCGTAGCAATTGAGGATTGCAACGATTTTTGTCGAAAAGTCTATGTAATTCGAGTGTACCAAACCAAGGAGGACGCTTCAAAATCATTTTCAGAATTTTATTCTGAATCCTTTGGAGCGTTTTCTTCCTTGTTGAACAGCAACTTGACCAGATCGGTACAGCATAAAGCATTGCTGGTCTAAAAATTTGTTTGTAAATCAAAAGTTTGTTCTTTAAACAAAGTTTAGAATTCCTGTTATTGAGAGGATATAAACATCTCGTATATTTGATGCACTTGGCTTGTATACTCTCAATGTGCTCTTTGAAAATAAGTTTTTTATCATAAATTAGTCCCAAGTACTTAACCTTGTCGGACCAACTTAAAATAACCCCATTCATCTTGACAACGTGATTATTGTTTGGCTTGAGGAAAGAAGCCCTAGGCTTATGCGGAAAAATTATCATTCGAGTTTTAGAAGCATTGGGAGAGATTTTCCACTTTTGCAAGTAGGAAGAAAAAAGTAGGAGGGTGGTATTCAAGACACGACCGCATGACGTTGGACTACGGTATTCTTATATTCCATTAAAACAAATAATAGAGAGAATTGCAACTCTAGTATTTGCTGCAATTTTATCTAACAGTGCATTTCTGAATGCTGAGACGTTAAAACGTTATAAATAATAATATATACTAAAAGAATGGATATCTTTTATTTAATCGCTGTCATTTCATACATATTCGAATCAACCCTTTGTTTGCTGCACTACCAAGACAATCATTTAATTGAGCGAATTGGTAAAATTTTCCTATCTAAGCAAAAAGCAAACTTTACGAAACTATCTGAAATTGGAGCCCAGAACGATTCAAACGAAAATTTTAAATTTGAAAATTGTTTGACATTTAATCGATAAAACTCATGCTAGGTTAGTTCCAGCCCAGCATATAACTTCATGTATTTGAAAAACAAAAACGTTTGGTTCAATAACTCAATATAGCAAGAGCTCAATCACACGTTTTTCGGTTGTTGTTATCAAGGTTTGGGCGAGTGACAGGATAATATCTTAACTTCTTCAGTTGTGATTTAGAGCATTTCTAGTTGTTTTGTTATTTTTCACGATAGCGACAAGTTTGTTTCTTTCTCTGTGTGCGAGAAACAAAATCAAAACCGCGCACCGAGAAACAAAAACGAAAATTTAATGAATGCTCATTGAGAAAACTTGCAACTCTTTTTACCAATAATTTATGATACTCAAAAGAACCCGTTTTGATCTAAATCAAATTTCTAGTAAATAAGTGTTGATCATTCATAGGTAGTAATTTTTCCTCGATGAATTAAGACTGACTGAAGAAGTTAAAACGCTGCTGTAAAATCAAATTCACAACTGTGTTCGTTAAGACATTTTAATATTTTCAATGACAATAATAATCTTCGATAAACACCCGCTATAGTTATTCACACACATGCTATAACTATCTAAACAGGCGTTAAAACTATTCATACACACGCTGTAGCTATAGTTTTTTATACACACATGCCGAAGCTATTCATACACACGCTATTCCTTTCCATACATCCGATACAACTATCTATACACACGCATAAGCTATCCAACCATGTGCTATTACTATCCATACATACGCTATAACTAATCATTACACACGCAGCAGCTATCCACACACAAGCTATAACTATCCGTAAACACGCTGAAGATATACACGCAATAGCCATAATATGCTACACATGCTAGTGTCTTACACACGCTATAGCTAGCCATACACACGCAACAGCGCCATCCCTATCATCGCAAATGTCATAGCAATACAGATGCACATACGCTATATGTGCACACTGCACACACACTAAATGGCGGTAGCTTTCCTAGTGGCGGTGCTGGCTCGTGCAGTTTCTGGCTGTTTTCACCCAACTCAGATCGAAGGAGAACCGAACTGAATGAAGAAATGCAGCTGCCCACTACCTCCGCCGCTGCTGCCTGATACTACCGCTCTGGTTCTGCTGCAGCTCAGTTTGGCCGCTGGAATCAGCCACCGCTGCTGATTATACAAGACCGGCCTGGTGGCCTTCCACTTGTTAACTGATGAGGCCTTCCACTTGCTATGAGACGACACAGGCTATTATATAGCCCAAAGCAAAAATCCATCCGCGAGCAAACAAGAAGCGAGCTTGTGATTGGTTGAATGTGCACGACTTTTAACACAACTTTTAACTAGTTTAGTATCGAAAACATATTTAAATTATTATATGACAATCTTGCGCAATATTTCCCCTATCAATCAAGCCATTGGTGTTTAGAATCTGTTCAGTGGTAATGATAAAAGAAGCATTTTAAAACGGTGTTGAAACACCTGTTGCAGCTACCGAAAGCGAGCTCGTTATTGGTTGAAAGCTGCGAGACTGTTTACAAAGTCAGATCGGTTGTATCCGTTAGTGTCGACTGTGCTTGTGAAGAGAGGTGGTGATTGGTTGCTCGGTATAATTTAGACAATCGATGTGATTTATCAATTTTTCAATAGTGTATCTCGAACAATAGGTTATTTTTGTTACATAAATTCAACCGTAAAAGAATTTCTGATCGGTTGATGCCAAAACCTCGAAATTCTGAAAAGAAATGACTGATATATAAGCGCTCAAAACCTGACCACTTTTCCCTGGTTTTCCCCGGTTGAATTACTAGATTTTTAAATTCAGGTGCCTAACTTCGATATAGACGTTAGTCCAACGTCAAAAATATCTTAACTTTTCTGCAATCGACTGCATATGACACGAAGACTTTTTCCTTTTACGGAAATGCTTGTGTTATCGCAGAACAATGACTTTGTGCATCCTGGAGGCAAATCAGGAAGATCTGAAGTGAATATGTTGTACAGGACTGGACCCAAGACTGAACCTTGAGGTACACCTGCTCTGACAGGAAATCTATCAGATTTTGAATTCTGATAGACAACCTGCAGAGTTCGATCAGTAAGATAATTTTTTAAAATTTTGATTAGGAAAATTGGAAAATTAAAAGTTTGCAATTTCGCAATCAAACCTTTATGCCAAACACTGTCGAATGCTTTTTCTATGTCTAAAATAGCAGCTCCAGTGGAATAACCTTCAGATTTGTTAGCTCGTATCATATTAGTAACTCTGAGCAATTAATGAGTTGTGGAATGCCCATGGCGAAATCCAAACTGTTCATTTGCAAAAATTGAATTTTTTCGAACAAAATGTAAACAAATCGTTTTATTACACCATTGGTTTCCAAAAGACTCACACAATTCATGGCAAGAATCCTTTCTTTTGTATAAATCGATAAAATTATTTAAATCAAGTTTTTAGTAAAGGGCGATAAAACAGTTTACCCAAAACAAAAGATGCTTTGGAACTAGGCCCTTTACATTGTTTTGAAGCAACGGGCTTATTTGCGAAATATTTCGTAAACAGGCGACAGTAAAGGGCGGATCAACTTTTGTTTTCAAAATAAAGGCGCATTTAAAGAGGCGTAACTAAAGGAAAAATAAAAACAAGGCGAAAGAAAGATGGGCGTATCTCGTTGTCAGAATGCTTTAAGGCGAAATAGAGGTGGGCGAATCTCGTTGTCAGAATGCTTTAAGGCTCATTAGGAGAAGGTTAGAAGAAAAGCGCAGATTTAAGCCATAAACGCACGAATTTAATGTAGTATTGTTAGGAAACTATAATCCAGGTTTATTTTACGTCGATTTTTGGTATTGATGTTAATGTTAGTCACTTCCTTTGAAATTACGATTTGAAAATGTACTTGCAAATTTTCAAACTGATATTCCTCAATGTTTATCTTTTGTTAGTTGCGCTCTTATCGCAAATCACTCCGGAAATATCATTTGAAACAAATCGACCTATATTGCAGCCATTCAGGAGCCACTTCGGCTGCTGAAAAAAACGCCTGCAAAACATATGGAAACTGCTTAAAATAGGTTCGGGGTGATTAAAATAGTGTCCCTCGATTGGTAACTTTGAATGATTCTTGTTAAAGTTTGCTAACTTAGTTTTACAATCTGACAGACAAAACGATAGAGAACATATTGATATACTACTGTTTGAATTTCACCCAATACATTTCGAGTATTTCGTCTAAATACACAGGCGGTTTCTGAAGCTGCTTAGAATATGTTCCCTACCCTAATAGCCACAAAAAAGTAACGATTTTTGTATTCAAAACAGATTGTGTGTTTGGAAATCCAAGTGATTGTTTATGTAGCAGAGCTTTTAGAAGATTTCAGAATGCCACAGATAAAAACATTTCGACAGATCTCGCTGCAATACTTTGTGCAATGTTTTAGTGTATTTTTAGAATACATTTTTCCTGCAAAAAAATTAGTCTTTAAAAAAAATGCTACGTCGATTTCACTACAACCCCCCCTTCCCCCCTCGTCACAAAATGATGATATCCCCCCTCCCCCCATAAATGCTACGTCATTTAAGTATGGTCCCTAAGTTTCTGCCGAAGCTGGTGTTTCTAGATTCAGTAAATTTCTAGACCATTTTACGAACTGACAGGTGTCACGTATTCTGCTGTTGATGTTGCTTTTACGTGCGTTATGTCAGCGGTTTAGAGCTTTCTGTCAAAATTTCATTCATAGATTGAGTTCAGAAACGTCTCGTAAAATGATCTATATAAATGGTTTAATTGAATTAAACGTTTTATCTTGAGGAATAAATAATAAAAAAGAATTATGACATATATTTTGAATGAACTGGTATCGCACAACGATACATTTAGGTATCGATACATTAGCCTCGATACTATCGGAATATCAGTACTTGCTCTCGATACAGGTATCGATCCTAAGTATCGATGTTTGATGGTATCGCAACGTCCCTAGCCACACACGCTAGCCACACACCTTATATATTAGGGACACACGCTACAAATATTCACACACGATATGTGCACACACCCTATTTATACATACGCTGGATGATGGTGGCTTCTCAAACCACCTGGCGGTGCGAGTCTCTTTCAGTTTCGGGTTGTATTTGCCCAACGATATCTGAATCGGATTACCGCTGGTGGGGTCCAACTCAGATCGAAGGGGAGCCGAACTGAAAGAGATAAGAACTGCAGCTAACCACTACCACCGCCGCTGTTGCCCGCTTCTGATCCCATCGCCTACTGCCATCGGTGTTGATGTTCGCTGTTGTTGCCTGCTGCTAGAAAACTGTTTTGCTTGAGGAGAAACAGTCTCTTATATAGGTGGTGGTGGTGATGGTGGCGGTGGTGGTGATGGTGGCGGCGGCGGCGGTGGTGGCGATGGCGGTGGTGGTGGCGGTGCCTATAAACATGCACATGCATACCACCGCCGCTGTTGCCCGCTGCTGATCCACGCTGCCTTCGCCTACTGCCATCGGTGTTGATGTCCGATGCTGCTGCCTGCTGCTAGTAAACTGATTTGCTTGAGGAGAAACAGGCAGCAAGCGACCAATCAAAAATCGACATTTGCGTTTCGACATTGTTCAACAATTTTCAATATTACAATAGTTTGAACAATCGGATTACAATTTTCTGCATTTGGACGGGTGCTTAAATGATTTTCCAATCGATTGCTGCAAAAATGACAGAAATCGGTTGGAAACTGACTGGGTTCAAAACGTTTGAAATTGGACAATTTTTGTGACGCTCTCGATGTTTTCGGTTTTGAAATTGGATCCCTGTATTGAAATTGGGTCCCTGTAATTGTTGCCGTAAGACGTATTCTACGTCAAAAAGTTCACTCTACCTTCAACGCTGGGCTTGGACGCCGAGATAGACCTTCATGGGGATCTTCCCAGTAATGGTAACCGTGTTGACGGCGTTCATCCTCTCGCAACAAGTTGGCTTCATCAGCTCTAGGCTTCCATCAAGCGTCAAGGAGCCCGTGACATTCGACTGCTACCGCGAATGCTCAAACACCAACTGGCTCTAAAGCCGTCGTCTCGACTTCCCCTTTACCGACGCTTTTTTTTTGCTGCTTGTGGTTAAAATCATACCAAAAATCGGGAAGTACAAACCGGGTAGCTCCGTTCCGGTCCGGTTCGAAATAAAATCGAGACTCGAAGTTTCCGGTCCTATTTGACTTTTGACCGGATTCTCCCCGATGTGATGTCGAACACTATTCACAAGAAGTTTCAATACGCCTCCCGCGACGCTGATAACTTTTTGACTTCTTTAAAATCTGACAATATATGTTACGGAACAGTAAATTTATCCACCTGATCAAGCCTGATTTTATTTGACGCAGATCTTGCTGCGAAGCCGCTGTCGACTTTAACTGAAACCAACAACCAGCTTTCCCCTATCCGGCAGAATCATGGAAGTTAGGTAAACATAAAAAAAACAGGGTCTCATGTTGACATTTTCTCAGAAACTGTTGAACAAATAAAGCGGCAGACATGAAGGACGATGATTTTCCCGGCGTGAAGCCTAATTTCCCGGTTTTCCCGTATGTTTTTCCCGGTGATTTAAAATTCCCGGCTTTTTCCCGCTTTTCCCGTTTTTCCGGTAAAGTGGCCACCCTGAGTAAATGTATTTATCAAAAATTCAAAAAATGATCTCAGCTATAGTATCGATACTTCTGGTATCGATACTTTTTGACCGATATTTTGAGTAGCTCGATACTCTTGGTTCTTCGGGTATCGATACTGAAGTATCGATACTCTCCGTCGTATCGCCCAATGCTAATTCAAAGCGTACTGCGCAGGGGGGATTTACTGCTGTCAAAATTCATATATGTGTGCGTTATCGCAGATCAACTCTGGTCCATGAAGTTTGTTGGTCCATGACGTTTGAAAGATTTCCTGTGTGGCGAGGAAAGTTCATGATTTTCAGCTAATTGCAGACTGCTGCCACCAAATTTCACTACGCAACGCAGTATGAATAAAAGTTTTCCGCGATTTCTAGAGTTTTGTTAAAAAAGAACGTTACAATTCTACTGAATTTTACTTCAATCAAAACGACAAAAACCAAAACAACCGGACGCCTTGTTGCCAAATATGCTGGTCACGGTTACACGATATTTGACAGATAGATTCCCCCTGGTACTGCGTGTGGTGTGTTATTTGCGCTTTGGATGCAGGGTTGCCACATTTAAATCTGTGTTTTCCCTTGAAAAAATCTGAGCATCTGTATCTTGAACAAAAATATCTGTAAAATAAATCTGTATTGTTTACACATAAAGAACTTTGTATTTTTTAAGTTTTTATGGTACATGAACAAAATTTTTAGCTTAAAACCAGTGAGGAGTTGAAAATATGTTCAATTTTCTTAATATTTAATGAAATAAAATTTGGATTGTTTTTAAAAATTAATGTCAATTTCGAAAAATCTGTAAATCTGTACTTTTCGCCAAAAATCTGTATATCTGTATATAAAGATTCTGTATCGTTACTTCGGCCAAAAATCTGTAAAATACAGATTAATCTGTACATGTGGCATCCCTGTTTGGATGATGTAACATATTAGGGGGATTCATGTCGAGCTCGTAAACAAATACCCAGCAGTAAAAATACTCACCTCCATTGACGAGTAATGGAAGATACGCAGTTTACGGCTCGGTATTCGTATACGAGCTCGATGTGAAGACCCCTATTGTGATGAGTTACCTATATGCTTTACATTGATTCTTCCGATATTTTTCAAATATCGAATGAGAAGTATCGATACTCGATAATATTGCATGTGACGGTATCGGTCTTAGATCGGTACTAAATACTCGGTATATCGGATGAAAATAATCGGTACTAATGGTATCGATAAAGTATCGCCCATCCCTACTACCTACTTAACTTATTTTAAATTGTGCCTTGTTCTAAGGTTAGTGCGTTTTTTTTTGTGGGCTTACAAGTTATCATACTAAGAATGTCTATTGGAGTTCCTATAAAAGTTTTACATGAAGCAGAGGGTCATATTGTTACTTGTGAAACTATTACTGGCGAAGTGTACAGAGGTAAACTTATAGAAGCCGAGGATAACATGAATTGTCAACTTATGCAGCTTACTGTAACGTACCGAGATGGAAGAACAGCGAATTTAGAAAATGTTTACATTCGAGGGTCTAAAATACGTTTTTTAATACTTCCGGATATGCTTAAAAATGCTCCGATGTTCAAAAAGCAAGGAACAAAAGCCGGCACCGCTGGAAGAGGAAAATCTGCGATTTTGCGGGCACAAGGTATTGAGTGTTTAATGTATAATAGTACAAATGATAAATAACGCATTACTTTCACAGCTGCTAGAGGACGTGGTCGTGGTGGTGGGGGTGAGTAGTGTGTTATTTAATTTCGTTATGATATGATTTTTTTAAAGATTGTTTAAAATTCGCGGTGACAGTGTTGTTGGTATTTGTTTGGTTTTTGCATGCAAAAAATCACAAGGGTTGTATGCAAACCCACGACCGCAAGGCAGAGCCGTAGCTACTCCGTTTTGCGTGGGGGGGCAGAGAATTTTTTTTAATCAAACATTTTTTTGGAGAGAAAGCAGTTTAAAACCAGGGATGCTAGGTAATCTTTTCAAAAGTCTTCACGCTCCGCGGAAAAATGTCTTCACATGTCTTCCCGCCCGAGGCGTCAGGTGAAAACTGCCCAAAGGCTGCAAAAATTACCGGCAAATCGAAAACTATCGAGCAAAAAGTAGCATTACGCGTCCAACGGCGTACCCGGGTACTCACAAATTAAAATTCTCATAAGTTTTACAGTTTTCCTCCTATTTCGATAGTTTTAGCACTAAAAGATTCAGAAGCTCATTTGTTTTCACATAAGCGTTAGTGGTGTCCCTTAACAATTTTCTTATTCCCGAAAATATGGTTTTACGGGTATATATTCCGAAAGAAAAACAAAACTGCGAATGTGCGTATCGTTGGAAGGAAGCAGGGATAAAAACTTTATAATTTCTGCCATACAGTTACGAACCCGCGATTCGACCGATTCAATATTCATTAAACAAATTATCAAATTAGTAAGAGAAGCAATGCAAGGTCGAGTGATGGAATACAACGATTTCATGACGCTTATTAGAGCCATACACATAACGATCGAAAAACTAAGAACAGAAGAAAGTTTTTTAAAGTTCTAATCTGAAGCAACAAATGCATTGAAGAAATTACAGGCAGCGTTAGAAACCCATTTTCGAGGGTCGCCTCATTCGAAATCGACGTTACTGAGATATTCTATTCGCGAAGGAACACTGAGAGAATGGATAGATTCAACCTTCAGTCTAAATTATAAATTTTACGAGTTACATTGTTTGATCAATGTTTATGTCCGATTTTATTTCGAACAGAACTGGAACATAGCTATCCGGGCCAGGTAACGGACTAGGTGTTGCTGCCGAGGTGCAGAAAGTCCGGCCAAAATAAATTGAATTGAACATAAACATTAATCACAAGAAGCACACTGCAGGGAGTTTGGATACTGACTGAAAATTTGATATTTGAAAGAAAACTAGTCTTGTGTGTCATTTTTTGCCCACGATTTGTCAGTCTATGAAATCAAAAAAAGCGAAATAAAAACTTCTGGAAAAATGGTCAAATTTTGCAGCAAAACTTGTTTTCCATTGTTCTTATATAATTAAACATATAAATCTGTGATTGGTTCTTTCATTAAAATGACATTTAAGAAAAAAACTGACATTTTCACTCCCAGACGCTGGACCGCACATCCGAAACGGAAGTATGCGGATCATCAGTTTCAACTTCGCTGCGAATCAGCGGGCTCACCAAAAAATTGAGTAATTTAAGGGGTTATGTACCTTTTTGGTCGAGAAAAATGAGGGAAGTTTGAATCTATTTTTGAGTGCATAGCACCATTTTCATTGCATCAAAGTGGTATTTTTCTGAAAGTAGAGTTTATCAACAACAAAAAAATATGTTTGATTTTGAGATATACCAATTATTACTGGAGTAATGGCCGTTTCCACGAAACGCTATTTTTTTGCAGAGGCTTGCGGTGATCCTGATAGAGACTCAGCGGGTCAACCGAAATAAAAAAACTCATATTATTTCATTAGTTTAGAAGTCTGCCGGGTCCTTGAACGATCGCTTTTATGAGTATTTTGTTTTCAGTGCAAACGGGAACGTTTTTCCCAAAAAAAATGCACGTTTTGAGCGCTAAAAATTGCATTAAATTTTTTTTTGCGGCAAAATGTAACTGTAGGTTTCAAAAAGCGATCGTTCAAGGACCGGCAAGTTTAATAACTAAAATTTAAAAAAAAAGATGAAGAAAATCGGTTCAGTAGTTTTCCCGCAATCAGGATCACGGCAAAGACATTTTCCGGAAAAAACTACAGCACTCGTTCGCTAATTGCACGCGATTTAGTTGCACTGCGTTTTAATTTCACGTCCGTTAGTTGCACGAAAGTGCAATTAAAAGGCAGTTTTGCGTCAAACTACACGTGGTTTTTGAAGCTAATGTCTCTCTGTCAAGTTTTACGAGGGGATACTGAATGCGCGAAATATTTAATTAACTGAAAATAAATTCAATACACTAAGGTAGCTTGTTACGCGGTTTTTTTACGCGGGTTTTTTTTACGCGGCTTTTTTACGCGGATTCCAGAATTTACACGGTTTTTTTGTACGCGGATTCCGGAATTTACGCGGTTTTTTACGCGGATTCCGGAATTAACGCGTTTTTTTTACGCGGATTCCGGAATTTACGCGGTTTTTTTTTTTTTCGCCCGGATTTCGGTCCCCCTTCACTCGGAATGCAAAATTAACGATGGTTTTTTTTTCATCGCTCTATCGTTCTTCCGATTTCTCAGATCTTTATGAAAATTTGTGAAAATGTTCTCAAGATGTTGTATTTGAAGATAATGCAATAATTTTTTTTTCGGTTTTATGAAAACTGAAAAGGTATATAACCCTTTAACCTTTTTGGCATATGAGCTCGACCGTTTTGATTGTTCGGACTTGAACACGGTTCTTTTGAGATTTAATGAACTACTAAATAACAAAGTGCAATTGTTCTTACAAACAAAAATTGACTGATATCGGTAGAGTAAAAAATAAACTGGAGACTATTCAATAATGCTTATTTCAGATTTTTCTTTTGGTTTTTCGTACCTAGTATCAATCAAATATACGACAAAATTGCGTGGTGGGGCAATGCAAACGCGTGGGGGGGCTAAGCCCCCCGGTAGCTACGGGCCTGCCGAAAGGTTGACGTAGAAACAGGGGTATGACGTTTAATTAATATCCCAGGCAGGGCCGGCGTCACATTATTTTCCCGATTGGGTAGTGAGCAATGGAGGGGGATAATTCCGTGTGGGTAAGTACCTGTAGAGACATTTTCCGAATGGGTACTACTACCCACACTACCCACATGAACCGCCGGCCCTGGTTTGTATTAGTGCGATGTATTCGATTTTTCTTTGTTAGCTGTAAGAATTTTTTGTCACTTGTGAGAACTGTCATCTAAAAGAGAGAATAAAAAACTGCCGTGAAGGTGCCATATTCTGCACAGTTAAGACAATTTCAAAAGTTTAACCCTAGTTCGCAGATGCGCAGATGCATTCAAACAAATAATAAGTCCCACATGTTGTGTGCAGCGTTGCCAGGTATCCAGATTTAGCTGGATTATCAAGATTTTTGAACATGTATCCAGGTAGACAGCTTTGATGTCCAATTATCCAGATTTTTCATGGATGATCCAGATTTTATTTTCTCTGTCCCGCAAAAAGGTCAATTTTGGCGCGAAATTTTGCAATTTTGTCACCTCAAATTTTGCGTACCCCAAAACTTTTATTCGAAAAATTAACCTTTCACCCCACGAAATGACTGCCAGATTTTTTCCAGATTTTTATTTTGCCTTTTTCAGATTTTTGAAAAAATGACCTGGCAACGCTGGTTGTGTGAAATACAGAAAAAAAGTTAGACACATGTACAGCCAAAAACAACAGTATGAGAAGGAAATTTTGCATTTATGTTTGGTGCCTAATTCTGCGCACTTGCTTGGGCATGTTCCTAATTCTGCGCAGTTTTGTTCCTAATTCTGCGCAGCCAAAAAATAACAATGATTGTTTTAACAAAATTGTTTATTAAAAAGAAATGAAAATCAATCATTTTCTGTAGAAGTTTTTCCAATATTTGATGCCTTCATTGATGTTTGTTTTCGGCGCTTCTCTTGTACTAACTGCCTTTCCTTTTCACGGGCTGCTTTTCTCTGCATTTTTTCTGCTACGATTTTATTCTTTTCTTCCTCCAAATCTGAACATTAAGACGATCAGCTGAAACAAGATAATATCTGGTTAAAAATTGTATAATTCTAATCATCAATGTGTAAGACTCTACCATGTATGTCCGACTCATGAAATCCGCGAAATCTCGTCGACTCTTCGTTTTGTATTCTGCTGTGATGTTCATTGTATTCCTGTTTAATGGTCTGCCAAACATAAAACAAATTTGTGTCACCAACAGGTCCGGTCCAAATTGTGTTTGAATAATTATCCTCAAATCTTTTCAGTTGACCAACAGTAAGATATGATTCTAATCCGAGCAAAACATTTTCAGATTCGAACTCATTAGTATCGCTAATCGGTTGCTTCTGGGCTGTTGAGACTGATGTTTGGAGAGTTCTCTTTTGTAAAAGCATTGCGTAGTTCACTGCATCTGGGTTCCACGGATAAAGACCGCATTTGCGGAACCCGTTGCACAAAGTGGGTGATAAGTTGGCCATATCATCAACCGCCCGCTTCAATCAAGGTGCAAAATCATGCCTTTTCAAAGACTCACCGGCACAAAAAGTACGCCAATCAATGAGCCGCTTGTTCCACTTAACTTTTAGACCTCTGAAAAATGCGACATCTAGAGGCTGAAGCACATGCAGGGTTGCCAATGTTCCAGTTTAAACTGGATTCCTCCAGTTTTTTTCAAGTGATCCAGTCAAACAGTTTATTCTTAAAATCTTCCAGTTTTTTCAGATATTTTCCAGTTTTATCTAGTTTTTTATTCACTCCGATTGGTTTTCGGAAATATTTTTAAAACGGAAATTTTGTAGATTGATAAATTATTTTGACAATTCTCAACAGCATTTTCAGTATACTATCTTCTCGCACGAAACACGGTTAAATAAAAGACGGCATGACATGGTTAAGATAAAACCAAACAAATAGATTTTACCAGACCATCAAATAATCTTCTATTTATTTTCTGTTGCGTAGCAGTTAAAAAATTGTTATAGGAATTAGATACCAAAAGAATAGCGAAGTCAGAAATAATTGAAATTTAAATTTCACTGACGTAACGGAAGGAAATGTTGCGTTAATACTTTTGTTAAATATAAAAGTAACTGGAAAAGCTCTATTTTCTTAATTTTGAGATAGATTGATTGCGTAATTTTAAATTTTGCTGCTGTTAGAGGAAATTTTTCAGTCCATAATTTTAACAAGATGTAAGCCCAAAACAAAACAGTTCTGATTAAAATGAGTAATTTTTTGCGAAGAGTTATATCTTTAGTTGTTGTATCCAAAACTGACACTGGATTCAATCTCCATAACAGAAAAACTCTCTCACAATCTTTGTTTTTTGCTTTTTTTTAAATTTATTTGGGATCCAGTTTTTCCCAGTTTTTTCTTCAGCCTTTTTCCAGTTAAATCGAAAATTTTATTGGCAACTCTGAGCACATGTGTTGAGTTTGGAAAAAGACAAAAATCAGTGGTCTGAAGAGAAACGTGCGATCTATGGCCATCTACAAAAAGTAAAATGGGAAGAGCTACCTTGAATCGCAGTAGCCATGGGTGGAAAACATTTTTTAAATATTCATAAAATGTCTCCTGTGTCATCCATCCCGAGACATTTTTCCCAATAGACCAACCATCCGGAGCGCTATTGACGATTTCTGCTGGCAGACGTTGTTTGTACGGAAACAATACCATCGGTGGTGCCAGAACTCCTGCCGCGCTTGCAGAAAACAACACCGTGTAGCATTCCTTTTTGAAATTGGCATTAGAAGTGTGCACATATTTTTCTCCTGTTTTCGCGAACACAGTTTCTTTTGTTGGAACAAGACGGATGGATGATTCGTTCTTATTAAAAATTCGACCTGGGTGCAGCAGAACTTCTTGCAAGCCAGCCTCTAGGATATAATTATGTACTTCTTCAAACCAGCTTCGAATTTTATCCTCTGTGACATAGGTCCGCTGTTTCGAAAGAGCACTCGGTACTCTGCGAGAAATTTTAGGGTGTCGTTTTAAATAATTATTTAACCATTTGCGACCAGGAGCATGGGTTCCGACGAAACTAGATCGCCCAATCGATTTAAGGTAATGTGCCACAGATGTCTTCAACCGCTGAGAATCCACCGGAAATCCAGCTTTAGCCATCTGAATGATCCAATCGACGATCCGGCCTTCCTCTTGCGTTGTTAACACTGTTGGCCTCCTGGGACTCGTCGCAGAGTTCAACTCGACACCAGCTAAAAACTTTGCACGAAGTGTGGGGGTCTTTGCACGATTTTTAACTGCAAGACCGATAACTGCAACAACTTTGCAGTTATCGGACCGCAATCCGTCAAATCTGAAGTCAAAGTCATATTTGACATTGAAGTGACAAATCTCGCGGGGGGATTCTAAATGTATTCGAAAATGAAAATTGTTAAATCTCTAGAAACATTTCAAAAGGACTTTTTCATTTTTCTCGATTTTTTCGATTTCGTTTACTTGTCTCTTCATTCTAGATGGGAGATTATAGATCTCAACTATTAATCAATAAAGCAAAATTATTATAAGAGAAAAAAAAATTCCTTGTGCATTGCTTGGCTAGCTTTCACTACTCAGTGAGGCAGTGCAGAGTAGATCACAAACAATATTTTGTGACCTAGCGTTAAATAGACCATTGAAGGAACTGACAAGTGTCACGGATCCTGCTGACATTGATGTTGCTTTTACTTGCGTTATGTCAGCGGTTCCGAGCTTTCTGTCAAAACTTCATTCATGAATTGAGTTCAGAAACGTCTCGTAAAATGGTAAAAGGCTAAAGTAAAACGTAGTTCTACGTCAAAAAAAAATATATATATATATGCTCATAGCTACAAAAAATACAACAAAACATAAGTATAACAGAAATTGCGCAGTATTAGGAACTGCGCAGAATTAGGCACGGTAACGGTACAGTCGCGGTTCGATAACTGCAAGTCTTTTAACTGCAACGATTTTTAACTGCAAGACCGATAACTGCAACAACTTTGCAGTTATCGGACCGCAATCCGTCAAATCTGAAGTCAAAGTCATATTTGACATTGAAGTGACAAATCTCGCGGGGGGATTCTAAATGTATTCGAAAATGAAAATTGTTGAATCTCTAGAAACATTTCAAAAGGACTTTTTCATTTTTCTCGATTTTTCTCGATTTCGTTTACTTGTCTCTTCATTCTAGATGGGAGATTATAGATCTCAACTATTAATCAATAAAGCAAAATTATTATAAGAGAAAAAAAAATTCCTTGTGCATTGCTTGGCTAGCTTTCACTACTCAGTGAGGCAGTGCAGAGTAGATCACAAACAATATTTTGTGACCTAGCGTTAAATAGACTATTGTAGGAACTGACAAGTGTCACGGATCCTGCTGACATTGATGTTGCTTTTACTTGCGTTATGTCAGCGGTTCCGAGCTTTCTGTCAAAATTTCATTCATGAATTGAGTTCAGAAACGTCTCGTAAAATGGTCTTCTGTAGTGATGAACTTTATCTTCACCTACATATTGGTTATGTAAAGTAGTTACTAAAACGCAATAAATTATGATGCAGAAATATGACTACCAAATTGATTAATCAAAAAGCTTGTCTATTTTAGTTTTCTGCTATTTTTGCCACTATTCCATTAAAAAAATACATATCGATATTATTGAAAACAAAAATGGTAGTGACGGACCCCCCTCTAAAGTTTGGCATGTGTCAAGTGTTGCAGTTATCGAACGGCATTCGATAACTGCAATGTAAACATGTTGCAGCTAGCGAACGACGACTGTACCTAGTTTGATTCACACTCTCACAAATTTCAATATACAGTGTAAAACGGGCCGTGCCGTAGTGTTCGTGTGTTTGATTCACACTCTCACAAATTTCAATATACAGTGTAAAACGGGCCGTGCCGTAGTGTTCGTGTGTTTTCGCTTGGAGAACTCTATAGACCTCTCCAATTGTGCATGTATTGGTGCACTTTACACCGTGTAAGTTACACGGTGTAAAGTGCACCAATACATGCACAATTGGAGAGGTCTATAGCGGTGTTAGTCGGATTGAAAATGAGGCCAACAATGTGCTGTCAAAATGCCTGCATTGATTGCGGAATTTTCATTTTCTTTCACCGACTCGAAACTTAATTTATTCCTACGCGGATTGTGTGATTTGTTTACGGATAGTATCCTACAAAATGAGTATTTGATTTCCAGTACCGAGCAACTCAAAAAAGACTATATTTCTCGATTTGCTTAACCCCGGTAGAGTTAAGCAAGAGTCATTTATGAGTAGGGATACCATCCGTCCTGATTTAGCAGGACATGTCCTGATTTTGAGACCCATTTGGAGCGTCCTGATTTATTTTTTTTCATATTTGAGCATTTGTCCTGATTTTTCTGAATGATGCCGGATATTCAAAAAAGGAGCAAACTGTTCAGTACTTTCATCTTGACTCCGGGAAGAAACGAACTTATTTCGAACGAATTTTTTCTTTGGTTGAATCTTGACGAGAGAAATTGTTTAGTCGTTAACCGTTAAACGTTTTTTGACAATTGTTAAGTTTATTTCAAACAGTTGACTAGTGTTGCATATTTTAAGGTATCTACTAACGCTTAAAAAATCAAATTTGCAAAATTGAATCGTTAGAGAAATACGTTAAATATGAGTCTTTTAGCGTATTTTCAAAAACAGATCTCAAATTACCTGTTTTATTTATTATTACCACAAAAAATGACAATAGCTTCGATAAATTTTTTGCTGGAAAAAATTTGTCCTGATTTTTGTCTCCGACCAAATGGTAACCCAATTTATGAGGCAAACAATCCGAGTTTAGTGTGCGTGACTGAGCTGTCAGAAAGCTCTATTAAAAAAGATGCCATCTTTTTACGACCGAAGAGTAACAAGCAAGGGGATGGCAACAAAAAAACAAAAGTGATAAGTATATGGATCTTTTGCTGGGCGTCTGCCTCGGGGCTTTATTTTTAAATAAAGCCCCGATATGTTGCCTACTGCCAAACGTGTAGAGTTAAGATAGAGCTGCCATCCCTTGGTAACAAGCAACATTATGGAATCACAGTGGGTTCGAAATGGAAACGGAACCAAAAATATGTCACATACAACCCACAGGCGCGTCTAAGGCCTGAAATATCCCGTATCTAAAATTTTATTGCAATATGGCATCATTTTCATTAAGCAGCCAGTATGTGAAGTAAAGAGAGCGAAAAGTAAGCGAACTGGAAATATGATACAGATTTGGAAAAATATACCGCATCCCGACGGGATGCGTTTATCGAAAATTTTAGTTAATTATTTCTGAGCAATCAAACACGCGTCCGTAGCTTAGGCTTACAACTCGAAGACTGCTGCTCTCTCTTTCTTCTCTGTAGATAGAAATGTTAGTGACAGTTGAATTTATAGACTGGGGAAAATCTATCGCCACATGTGCCCCCCCGTTACACCAAGAAACGACCACGGTGCCCACTTGGTGTGACTAATGTACTTCGATTGTAGTGAGGATGTTCTAGAAGGCTTTCAACGCATATATGAGCTGGCTTAATCCGATTTATTTAAACAGTCACCTTTTGAAGTAGAATACTTCTCTCAGGAAGTTCGGCTACATAGAGACGGAAATGAAAATCTAAAACCGACAAAAGTGAAAAATATGTCCAATTTCAAATGCTAATAAATCGGTTAGTATTCGATGAATTTCCTTCGTTCTTGCAGCAATAGGTTGGAAAATCTTCTAAGATTCTTCCCAAAAGAAGATAATTTTAATTTTATTATCCACACTATTGTACCATTGAAAATAGTCAAGTCTTGTCAAAACGAAAAGTTCGACCTCTGATTGGTCGTTATATGATTGCTTCCCAAGCACGGACGACAGAATCATATACCTTGCAATTGAAAACATGCTATTTGGCCTATATAAGAGCCTGTTTCAGTCGAAGCCGCTTATAATAGTTCTAGACAGCGACAACAGCAGTCGTCTCTCCTTAGCAGCAGCACTAGCCCTGTGGTTGATCACCACGTCTCAGGAGCAGCGCGGTTCTTCTCAGCGTGTGTCACCAGACTGCCATTATTCCCCCCGTGTTGGGGCAGCATGAAGATCGCCATTAGGAAATCCAATTTTGAACATCAAAATGCCGTTTTTCAAGGCAAATAAAGAAGTAATTGAAAGTTAATAATTTTTGACAACGCAAGCAAGCATTTTGTGTTGGATCCTAGCAATTTAAATCTGTCGCGCCCGTCTAATTCACTGAATGTGAAATAGCTTCACAGTGCATGTTGTCCGTGTATCTTAAATCCCCCACTGTTAGGGCAGCTCAAAGGTTGCGATCAGCAACCGATTTTGAACCGCAAAATGCCTTTTTCAAGGCAAATAAACAAGTAATTGAAGGTTAATAATTTTCTGGCATCAACACAAGCAGACATTCTGTGCGGGATGCAATCAAATTCTGTTGTAGTTGTCTAATTTTTACTTTATTTAGTAAACCCCCCACTGCACACTGGGAAAAAATTGACCCAAATTCCCACTAATTAGAAGCCGCTGGGCTGGCAACCTGAAATATAGCATTTCTTATGTAAAATTGGTCAACAGAACGATTGGTGATATTTTCATTCTGTGCAGGGCACGGGAAAGGGTGTACATTTTGAAAAATACACAAAAATAGGGTGAAAAGAGGCAAAATAGACCATTTCCCGTGCCCTGCCCAGAACGAAACCATCTTCAATCGATTTGTTGACCAATAATAAGAAATGCTATATTTCAAGTTGTTAGCCCAGCGGCGGTTATTTAGTGGAAATATGGATTCCGGGTAGCAATGGGCAAGATCGATCCGATTTTCTCAAAATCGATCTTTTTTGGTCGATTCATCGATTTTTTAAATTGATTTCTATACGAGCGATTTTTTACTGAATCGATCCTTTGGATGGTAAGATCGTTTTTTTTCGCCTGAAAAATAAAACTGTGCAATATGGATTGAAGACAATAGTGATTGCATTTATTGTTGCTAACGTAATCTGCGGCCAAATTCCGAGAACACTTTTCTTTGAAGAGAAGAAAATTTCTTCATCGATAGTATATGAATTTTTTTTTTCTCTCCGAAGGAGTGTGTGCTCGAAATTCGGACACTGATCTGAAAAACGTGTCAATTTTTTACCGGGATGCCCATAGTAGAAGAATGGGCTAAATTTCAATAGACATAAAACCGAGAAAAACGCATTTCAAATGTTTTTGTTGGTTCAAACAATTGTCTACGTCCATGACAACTTTTTTCATGAGTAAGTCACCACCCCCACAAGTTCCAGCATATCCAGCTTTCCACGAGCGGTAATGGCGGATAGTGCAGGCAGACCATTTCGACGTTTTCTGTAGGTCAGGGAAGCTGGATAACCTTGTCGTCGAGTTGAAAAGAACAATCCGCAGCCAAATCAAGTCCCTCCAGTATTTTTAACGCAGTAACCATTTTTTTGCCTTTGTAAACGCGACATCAATAGACAAACCCGTATGAAATTTGGCTAACACGCATGCGTTGTGAAATAGCAATGGGCGATATTGTATCGGTATCGGAAATATCGATACTTTTGAGACGATATTTCGATTCTTTGAGTCGATACACAAGCGTCCGATACTCGACCGTATCGATACTGAAAACCGCGATATTTGTATCGATATTCTTTTATGCATACGGACCAGCTAGCTGACATGTTACAAGGGCTAACATCTCAATGTGTACACGAGATCACCGCCACTTTTGATACGCTATGTTATGCTGTCTGTCAGCGTCAGTGGAGCCCACACATCGTAGAACCGCTGCGATGTTGGCTGCGATATGGCAAAGCAAATCGGATGGAGATGCCAGCTAGTTGATACGAGCTGGAACCACTGAAAAGCTGCCACTGTCAGTATAAGTATCGCACAAGTCTATTTGCACTAGCAAAACTTAAGCCTGTATTACACTCTTTGACCAAGCGTCAAATATTTGGCACTTTTTGGCAGATAAAAATTTGGTCGAAGATAATTATTTGTCACTCTCCAATTTTAACATGAGGCAAACACGGGCAAACAACAACCATGATGTCAAATAAATTTGACCATTATGTCAGAAGGTCAAAAATTTGACCATTAGACAAAGAGTGTACTACAGGCTTTAGATGGAGAAATAGATAGAGAGAATGTTGTGAGCCAAACGAACTGTCAAAATCTGAGCCAAACGCAGCATAGGGCCAAATTCGAAATTTGTTTTACTTAAGCCACACATTTAAAGCCAAAAAGGAGTGCTCAATAATAACGTGTTCTCAAATACTTTCAAAAATAGGCATAGCTCTACGTTGCATTATTAAGGCACAAAACTTATATTGTTTCTCTGACAATTGATTAAAATATTGTTTGCTTACATTCATACTCAGCTTCATTTGTTTTTATTTCAATTAATTCTACTTTCTGCGTTAAAATGCATCCACAAACCCCTCAAACGAAATTCAACGTTATCAGAAATGATGTTTGGCTTCGATTTAGTTGGGCTATAACCCAACGAGCGGGAGCCCAACTAAAACGTAGCCCAACTAAACATAGCCCAACGAGCGAAATTTGACTGTATTTTAAAAACAAATATAAGTTTTCTGGTTACACTGTTCAGATCGAATATTTGCAAGCGGAAACTAACTCATGCTTTCCGTCGACACAAGTTAGAGTACAAGTGAAAAAAAAATTGCAATATTTATTAGTTAGAAAAATTCAGCGGTAGACTTCACTATCTTATTTTCGCTGACATATCTAACTTTTTTATGTCATCAACTTCCTCATCAATTAATATGGAAGTGTGTCAATAATTTATACAAATAAGACGGGAGCTTCACAGCCCATTGGGCCAGTGAACACAAATCTTGAAGATATAAGTTGTTTAATTCATTTGTTTGCCAAAGCTCAGAATTTCTGCATTACCTGTATGTATTTGTTTGTGAAGTCATTTGATTCATGCTGCTCTAGAGAATGCGGCTAGATACCAGAAAAACAACAAAAAGTCGGCACATCAAATTTTCATTGCTGGAAACCACCAAAATTTTGCTGATTTTTGGTGTGCTGTGCTTCCAGCAATCTGTTTAGCAAAATGAAATTTGCTAATTATTCAGTAATGCTCAATTGCATAAAAGTGACAGGTCGTTTGCTGCATGTTCGGTAAAACAAAATACAACTTGCTGGTTGTCAGCTATGACAATTTGCTGTTCATTCAGCAAAGCATAAATCAATTTGCTGGTTAACCAGTTAATTCAAGGGAACCATGTTTCCGTCAGGCACCAGATTCCATCCGCCCATCGGATCATAGGCAAATTACTGTTGAACTAGAGATGTATGATTATCATTTCAACTTTTAAGTTCATCTAGCCCAACAAGGACTTTGCTATGGTCCCATATTCGCTATCAGGAGCTTAGCGATGATCCCGTACCAGCTGCACAGCGATTTGGCGCGTTTTACTAATGACAGCTTGACGTAAATTTTTTGACATATCAATTCTTTTGCTGGATTCCAGCGACCATTCATTTACTGTTTTCTGTTCAGCAAATAGTTTTGCTGTATTTTCGCGAATCACTGAATCGAATACTGGTTTTCAGTAAATTCAGGGTGGCCACTCAATATCAATTTTCAATTTCCCGGTTTTTTCCCGATGATATTTAGTGAAATTTCCCGGTGTTTTATTTTTAAAACATATGAGAAAAAAATCAATTTTCACATGCTTATTTGTGCCTTGCAAAAATAGTGTTACAAAACTATGAAAAACATTCCTCCTTCATCGTGTTTAGCTGTTTGTCGACTTTAGCAAGTACCTTCATGGTGATCTGCTGCACAATTTTCGCCCTCTTTATCTCCAAATCGTTGACAATCTTTGCCTTCTCGCGCTTTTTTGCTTCCTTCTGCATCTTTCTCTGTCAACCTTCTCTCGAGCTTGCAGTGCTTCTGTATCAGGATACCAATGAAATGCGTGGGATAAATTCAAGAGTTGGGGCATAGAGTTTTTGTCTTCTAGAAAAATGTCCTCAGGCAAAACTTCAAGCGGACTTTGGGAAGAAGAGCCTCAGAGTGACCAATGAAAAAAATGCACATGAAACTTTCTAGATGCATTATGCAAAATGCATGAAACGTTGAGATCTGTTATTTCAAAACAATTTTTTTTTTCGAAAAACTTCGATCCTGGGACTTTAAAATTTTCGAGCTGGGGTCAATGTAATGTATAAGAAATTTTCTCATGGTCCGTAAAATAAATTCAACTGACACTCTGAATAAACAATTTGAAAAAAAAAAATAATTTAGCTACTGTTTGTTTTTGATATAGAAAAAATCTGAGAAATCTTTAACAAATAGCTCTTCAAGGTGGCGTCTTTCCCCAACAAAATCAAGTAGTCAAAAGGTCCAACACAGAATGAAAAAATTTTTTTTGCTGCTTGTGTTTAAAATCATACCAAAAATCGGGAAGTACAAACCGGGTAGCTCCGTTCCGGTCCGGTTCGAAATAAAATCGAGACTCGAAGTTTCCGGTCCTATTTGACTTTTGACCGGATTCTCCCCGATGCGATGTCGAACACTATTCACAAGAAGTTTCAATACGCCTCCCGCGACGCTGATAACTTTTTGACTTCTTTAAAATCTGACAATATATGTTACGGAACAGTAAATTTATCCACCTGATCAAGCCTGATTTTATTTGACGCAGATCTTGCTGCGAAGCCGCTGTCGACTTTAACTGAAACCAACAACCAGCTTTCCCCTATCCGGTAGAATCATGCCAGTTAGGTAAACATAAAAAACAGGGTCTCATGTTGACATTTCCTCAGAAACTGTTGAACAAATAAAGCGGCAGACATGAAGGAGGATGATTTTCCCGGCGTGAAGCCTAATTTCCCGGTTTTCCCGTATTTTTTTCCCGGTGATTTAAAATTCCCGGCTTTTTTCCCGCTTTTCCCGTTTTTCCGGTAAAGTGGCCACCCTGAGTAAATGTATTTATCAAAAATTCAAAAAATGATCTCAGCTATAGTATCGATATTTCTGGTATCGATAATTTTTTAACGATATTTTGAGTATCTCGATACTTTTGGTTCTTCGGGTATCGATACTGAAGTATCGATACTCTCCGTCGTATCGCCCAATGCTAGTTGAAATTAAAAGTCATTGCTATCATTTCACTTTTTGCCTTTCTCCTAGAAAGGTATAGCAATCACTGCAAAAACTAAAGGTATAAAAGTGCTCAAAAGGCCGAATGTCGTTAATCACTCGACTCAGTGCCAAAAACGAACTGAGCATTTTCTGCATGTGTGTGAGTGTGTGTGTGTGTAACGCTCTCCCAATCTCACTCGATTTTCTCAGAGATGGCTGAACCGATTTCAATGAAATTAATTGCAAATGAAAGGTCTAGTTGCCCTATAAGACCCTATTGAATTTTATTATGATTTGATTTCTAGTTTAGAGGTTATGTATCAAAATGTAAAAATCACGCAATAGTTACCACGATATGTGGAACTTTCTCTTTCTTTAAAGAAATTTCACATTGAATTGTTTTACTTTCGAACATTTCAAATTCGCCGGCTTCTTGCTCAGGTAGAATATCAAATAAATTTTCACTGCATAAGCTAATGTCAGAAAGAGATGCCTCTCTTTTCCTCCCCGTAGCGATGCGTGGTTTTTTTTTGTCGTCCTGCCATTTCAGGTGATACGAAAAAAGTTCAAAAATAATATCACATTGCAAGTCTTGAGAAAGAAAGAAATAGGTAGTCTTGAGAAAAACGGGTGTAAGTTAACTTTCAGGTAATCTTTAAAAGACGCACTGACAAAACACAAACTTTGAAGCTTTAGGCAGTCAAAGACCAGTCAACTGCAACTGCAACCGAAAACACGTCTGACCTTTCGTGCAGCTCAAGACGCACTGATTGATGAATGGTCATTACGGTGTTAACATATCGATAAATAACAGAAACTTGAATTTAGGTTTTGATATTGCTTTATTGACTAAGAAAAAACGGGAAAAAACTGACGGTCTGTTAGGCGAAAAAAGCGCAACATTGCTAAAAGCGAGGAGTCAAATTGACGCAGACTTCAATATTCCAGGGTTCAATCTATCACTTTTACCTAATATTTTTCTAGATACGCATGCGTGTCATGCGAATCATGAGTAGTGATGAGCAAAAATTATAGCATAAAAAGTAAAGTAGATTAGGGAACATACTTAAATGACGTAGCATTTTTTTCGTGAATTTCAGTGTATGTCCCGGAATTCACGACAAAAACTAATCCCTGCACTTTTAATCATATTTATATTTATATTTCTTTATTTATTTGGAGTAGGGAAAAGCCGATGGAAGTGAAATGCTAAATCTCTGCTTCCAAAGGCATTAAACCTGCCCTTCTTTTCACAAAATATTCACAACGAATTGTACGCTTCCAGTGAGAAAGGGATCTCTTTGAAAAAAACGTACTTACTTACACTGGCACAAACTGATGTTTCGCTTGACTATGAGGTTTGATGACTCCACTACAAAATGGTTAACCAGGTGTACGAAAGGCGGTAATCTATTCAGTTGTCCAATTGACCATTGATGGCAACGAAGCAGTGGAGTGCAGATGACTTGTCGATTGTTCGTTTAGTAGCGTTGCGTTGATTCGTCGAAATTTGGAACCGTACAGACGTGTAGAGCAGCTTGTCAGCTGGTGTTCTGTTTAAATTGAAACTATGGAGTTTTCGTGAGGAAGTGGTTGTGGCTGGAAGAGTGTCAGCGTAGATACTGCAAAATATTGAGTTTGAGGTGTCGCTTCAAGTCCCTCTTGAACAGAATGGTCTTTCGCTGTTGTTTGATTGCTGCTGGTAGTTCATTGTACAGTTTAGAGCCTTTATAGCCAAAGCCCTTTTTCCTTAGCTCCGTATTTGGTCTGGACAAACGAATTGTTTCGAAAGTTCTTGTTGTTCTTCCGGAGAAATTACTTGTAATTCTCATGTTGTGATGGCTGGCTGGATTCGTTACGATATTGTGCATGCGTGTTAATGTCTGCAACAAATGTAATCCCCGAATAGGTAGAAACGAGTGCTGCAAGTTGTTGTACAATTGTTCCGTTGGATAAAGATGCGTTTTTTTTTTCAAACAGCGATTTTGTAGAACCTGTAGCTCCCGTAGTCTAGACATTCAAGCGTTCCCCCCAAACAGAGACTAGATACTGTAGCCTCGACTGAACCATAGAGTAGTACAGATTTGTCATCCATTTTATCGGTACAAACGGTGATATTTTTCGGAATACTCCACACGGGACTGCAAGTTTAGCTCTTAGGTGCAGGATGTGATGCTCCCAGTTCAATACACTGTCCATGTTTAGACCTAGATATTCAAAGTTGTCTACTCTACGAATTTCAACTGTATCAATTTGAATGACCGGAAGCTCCGGAACAGGTCGTCTTAACGAGTGAAAAATCATGTACGTAGTTTTTTGTAAATTCAGTGATAGGAGGTTTGATCGAAAGAATTCATGCAGAAGTTGAAGGTCCTGCTGAATGTATTGGGCGATCAGATGAGCATCAGAAGAGTTGTATAAAACTACTGTATCATCCGCAAAGAACTGGATCCGTCCGTGTAGTTTCAAGTGCGATAAATAGTTAATGAACACTAAGAACAACAGAGGTCTTAGATTGCTTCCTTGTGGAACGCCATACGGTATCTTTTTGAGATTACTTTTCCGGTCATTGATAGTCACAAATTGCTATGGGTTAGTCAGGTAGTTTTTCAAGAGTAACCATGCGTTTCATCTTATGTCATAGCTTTCGAGTTTGAGGAGTAGGAACTCATGACTTATGGTATCGAAAGCCTTCTTAAGGTCGAGAAATAAAGCTCCCGCATATTTTAGATTATCTATCGTTTCAGCTATTTCATCCACTAGTTCACATGTGGCCGTGAGAGTGCTGCATCCAACCCTAAATCCGTATTATCGTTCATAAATCAGGTTTTTGTAGAACAAGAACCTTGACATTCTTGAAGCAATCATTTGTTCCAAAATTTTACTCATCACTGGCAACACCAAAATAGGTCGATAATTATTTGTGCATTTCGGATCACCTGATTTAAGAATTGGTACAACGCGGGCAGTTTTCAAGCATGCCGGAAAATCTCCAGTCTCAATGATCTCGTTGAAGACACTCATAAGTATGCTTGCGAATGCGGTATGATGGTTTTTCATGATAGTCGCCGATATATTGTCTGGTCCAGGAGATTTGTTTGTTTCTAGACTATTAATCAATAGGATTACTTCATCTGCAGAAGCCGGTCGTAAAAACATAGAGGACAACTGGCTGGGCATGGTATTGAATTTCCATACATTTTTGTCGCTATCAATTGAATTAGCCAAATAAGCTCCAATTTGGCAAAAGAAGTCGTTGAATGCATTACTGACTCGATTTCCGTCTGATATCTCCTCATCTCCGACCCGCAATGAAATCGCACGTTGCAGTTTAACTTTACGTTTCATAAGCTCATTTATAATTCGCCAAGATTTCTGATTTGATGAGTTTGACAACACGCGCTGGTAATAGTCACTTTTACTTCGGTCCTTCATTTGGAGCAAGTTTTTTGGACGCATGCTTGAGAAGCTTTTTAGTGCGATCGTTATCTGGATGTCTCCGACTAGGCTTGATAAGGTTTTTCTTGATCTTCATCATTCTCCAGACTTCCAAAGTCATCCATGGGCAGTATCCTTTAACCTTTACCTGTACAGCCACAACTTTAGTCGCCGCATTGTAGATTTCGTTGTATCTGCTTATAACCAGGCTTAGCTTGTCGTTAGCATTGAGTGCTACCGGTTTTGTGTTAAGAGCAATGGCTAATTGCTCGTTCAGTTGATTATGATTCGTTATTCGCTTCGTTAACAGTTGCATTTCGTTTTCTGAAGTAAGTTTCAAAGATGTTAATATCATAGAATTATCGCTAACATCTGTATGAATGGTTTCATTGACTATCAGGTCGACCATTTCTGAATTACAAATTACGTGATCGAGTATGTTACAGCTCGCAGCTCGTGTAACTTTAGTATTAGTGACGCGCAAATTAAGGGATTCCAAAAGTCTTTGATACTCGTTGACAACGTTATTTGTTGTCAGGTTTATCGGGACGTTAATATCACCAACCAAAACTGTATTCTTGTTGGTCGCAATACTTGTCATTTTTTGCTCCAGCCTATTTAGGAACTCGTAATAGGAATAACTAGGCGGACGATACACTGCTATTACATGAATGCGTTTGCTACTGACGGTAAATTCAACATGTATACAATGAAAACCTTCATTTTCTTCATTCGAAATTACATTCATATCCAGGTCTTCTCGGGCATACTTGGCCAATCCTCCATTCGATTCCTTTCGGCACGAAAATACGCTTTTAAATCCATTTAAATGGAAAAAATCAATACAACCTTCTCTCACCCACGTTTCACCTATTACTATGACATCTATCCTACTCGCATATCTATCCAAAAATTCCTTGATAGCATCGAATTTTGTAGGTGAATTCATGCCCCTTATATTCCATTGAACGATTTTGAAGGAACTGGCGTTGCAAGTGTGTTTTGTTTAAAATACAATCTTCAACAGTTTCATAATTACAATTTAAGGAGTTCATTTTTATTTAAATAAATCTAGCTGTCGTTGAGCGATTGACCTCTTAGCGCTTCGCCGGTGGTCCTTCAGGCGACGATGATGAGTTCCGATCCCGTTTTGAAGTACGTTTCAGATTTTTGACATCTTGACGATTACGTACGTATTCCACCTTTGACGCCTCTGTTCGTTTGACTAGAATGACTCTATCTCTTTCTGGCCACACGAACTTAGCTTTCAATCGTTCTTGCATCTCACGAACATCCCGTAGCAATTCCAATCCAAAAGGTGTCATTTCATCCCGTATCGTGATCTTGTCTGCCCTAATGGCATAGGTGTTACCGAGAGATGATACTTTCAGTTGACCGTGGTTTTTTTCTTCGCAATCAACTCTTCTTTTACGTCTTCGTTGTTGAATACCACTCTGATGGGTGGTGACTTCCCTTCAATTTTGGAATCGCCAAGTCTCCGAGCTTCAACTATTTTACCGACCAACGACAATCCCAGTATCTCTGCTATACGAGTGACGACTGTTGGAACATTTTCGTTATTACTTACAGGAACTCCTAACAGTATGGCATTTCTGAATAGTTCAGCACGTTTGAAGCGATCGACTTCGGATTCCAGGCTAGCAACCACTTCATTCAGCTCAGAATATTTCACACGAATTTCATTGATATCCTTTTCCAATGTATTGTGGCTAACCTTCAGTTGTTTCATTTCAGCAACAGCATCATCGAATTTACTGTTTGGAAACTCTTGGCTACGTTCAACCTCCTTGATAGCATGCTCTAGAGTATCGGGGTTGAGCAGTTTCCTCACGCAGTGCATGGACTTCATTGACTGACCATGACCTTCCGAAGCTCTTCAATCACTACATTTTCCGGCGCAATAGCTTGTTGGGTTCTCATTCCAATTTCGTTGCATTCTGCGGAGCAGAAAAATTTTTGATTTCGCATCTTTCGTATGGCATTGCCGATAATCTTTTTGTATTTGTAATGGTAACACTTATGGCAGTGAAGACACTCCAACACCTTGTTTACATCTGTCTCTTCTTTGTCACACATTACACAGACGGCTGCTTCCTCTGATCAGGGTTGCCAATGTCCCAGTTTAAGCTGGATTCCTCCATTTTTTTTCAATTGATCCAGTCAAACAGTTTATTCTCAAAATCTTCCAGTTTTTTCAGATTTTTTCCAGTTTTATCTAGTTTTTTATTCACTCCGATTGGTTTTCGGAAATATTTTTAAAACGGAAATTTTGTAGTTTGATAAATTATTTTGACAATTCTCAACAGCATGTTCAGTATACTATCTTCTCGCACGAAACACGGTTAAATAAAAGACGGCATGACATGGTTAAGATAAAACCAAACAAATAGATTTTACCAGACCATTTTATTATTTTCTGTCTATTTATCTATTTATTTTCTGTTGCGTAGCAGTTAAAAAATTGTTATAGGAATTAGATACCAAAAGAATAGCGAAGTCAGAAATAATTGAAATTCAAATTTCACTGATGTAACGGAAGGAAATGTTGCGTTAATACTTTTGTTAAATATAAAAGTAACTGGAAAAGCTCTATTTTCTTAATTTTGAGATAGATTGATTGCGTAATTTTAAATTTTGCTGCTGTTAGAGGAAATTCTTCAGTCCATAATTTTAACAAGATGTAAGCCCAAAACAAAACAGTTCTGATTAAAATGAGTAATTTTTTGCGAAGAGTTATATCTTTAGTTGTTGTATCCAAAACTGACACTGGATTCAATCTCCATAACAGAAAAACTCTCTCACAATCTTTGTTATTTGCTTTTTTTTAAATTTATTTGGGATCCAGTTTTTCCCAGTTTTTTCTTCAGCCTTTTTCCAGTTAAATCGAAAATTTTATTGGCAACTCTGCCTCTGATACAGACATCGTTAGCAAATTTACGTACGTACTACCACAAAAGAGCACGGCGTGAGTTTAGACAGGCGATAAAATTAAATATTTCGATTCGAAGCAGTCCTTCGTATAGGTCACCATATCAATATGGAAGACTTTCGTTTGTTAGCGTTTGTTGCCAAAGTGACTTTTAGATGTACAATTTGTACCCAGTCCGTAGACTTTTTGCTAGGATAATATCACCTACGACAAGACAACAGCTTCTACTCCTGGCTTAAGACCTTTTCTCTGTTTGTAAGTCGGTTTTAACTTGAAGTATAATGCAGAATAATATGACACGGTAGAGGCACACCACTTCACAACACCAACACCAACAGGAAAAATTACCAGCTTTGAACGAATATCTTGTAATTTTCACTACTAAAAGTCACAAAGAAACAACGATTGTTGTTTTCAAAACAGATTGTGCGTTTGGAAATCCGAGCGATTGTTTATGTAGCAGAGCTTTCAAAAAATTTCTAAATACCACAGATAAAAAGATTTCGACAGCTCTCGCTGCAAAACTTTGTGCAATGTTTTGGTGTATTTTTAGTATACATTTTTCCTGTAAAAAAGCAATCTTTTAAAATGATTTGCTACGTCCATTTTAATCCAACCCCCCTCCTCCCCCTTGTCTCAAAACGATGATATTCCCCCTCCCCCCATGAAAGCTACATCATTTAAGTATGGTCCATTAGCTGTATTGTAAATGATGAGATGAGTATAACTGGTCTAATGTATGTTTGTATTGCAGGTGGTAATCCAGGCCCTCGTCCTACAGGAAAAGGTAATTGGCAGAGTCAAGGACCGTCTGGCGGCAGAGGTAGAGGCGGTTTATAAACAGTTATTCACAAACATTCAAACTGAAATTACTCACTAATAATGCATTCTTAATAAAAGAATTTTGGTCCAAACATGATGTCAATAAATAGAAATAAAAAGATTGTCCTGGTGTAATATTAGTTTCTATTATGACTTGATTCGTCGTGAAATCAGAAATTCTTACCAACTGGAGAAAACAGTACTTAAAAGATTTACGATCGATAATTTACGTCAAATAGGGTTGTTGATATTTTATCGATATTTGATATTATCGATATTTGCTCGTCACAATATCAATATTTTTGACCGATATTGGCGCATTTGATATTATCGATATTTCGATATTGCTGTCCGATATTCTCGGTTGCCATCAGGGGAGTGCTACCGGCAAAATTTTGCCTACCGATCATAAATTCATCATGGCATCAAAATTAAATTTAAAATGCTTACACACAATATAAGATATTCATTGAAAGTGCACATTATACTGAAAACAAACGTTAAGCAGGGTGACACTCAAAACTCGAAATTGAATTCCCGGTTTTTTCCCGGTTCGTTCAAATATTTTTCCCGGTTATTTGTACTTCAGAATTCTGCATTTTGAAGTAGAATACTTCTCTCAGGAAGTTCGGCTACATAGGGATGTGAAATGAAAATCTAAAACCGAAAAAAGTGGAAAATATGTCCAATTTCAAATGCTAATAAATCGGTTAGTATTCGATGGATTTCCTTCGTTCTTGCAGCAGTAGATTGGAAAATCTTCTAAGATTCTTCCCAAATGCAGCTAATTGTAATTTTATTATTCAAACTATTGTACTATTGAAAATAGTCAGGCCTTGTCAAAACGAAAAATTCGGCCTCTGATTGGTCGTTATATGAAGCAAGCACGGTCGACAGAATCATAGACCTTGCCATCTGAAATGTGCTATTTGGCCTATATAAGAGCCTGTTTCACCCGAAGCCGCTCATTATAATTCTAGACTGCGAATACAGCAGTCCTCCCTTAGCAGCAGCAGCAGCAGCAGAATCAGTGCAGTGTATCAGTACTGTGTGGTATACGCCAGTCTATAATAGAAGACAGCGAAACAGTACACGCAGGTCCTCAGCATCGATGACACTTCGGCTCCCTCTCGCTCTGGTTCGTATTTATTAAGCTCGAATGACTGTCGGGTTATTCGGTGATACCGTCTGCTTTCATTACGCAGTTAGCTCCCGTACAGGTAAGTCCAGTGTGCATCTGCTGCACGATGAGTGATCGACGCCAAAATGGCGATCACACATTTGGCGACCGAGACAGGTTTTTATTGCTCCATTTGGGAGTAATAAATAAAGATAAAGATAAGGAACTAGATAAAAAGAAAATACCGGTATCACTCATCGTGTACGCAGTAACAAAAAGTGAAACGGTGTCATTTGTGAGGCAGTGATTTTGTGTCAGCCATTTAATTTCTTATCTTGAATATAAGTGAAATGAAATAGCTCGGGACGAGCATTATTAGAATGTGTTTGTGTGAGCTCGAGATGGGCATAATATAATAGTCAGCTTTTAAAATAGTTGAGTAAAGCAGCTCGGGACGAGCATAGAAGAACATCATAGCTCGGGACGAGCGCGAACATGATGTGGGAATGATCGAATCTCTTTTTTTGAGTTCGTGACGGGCCCTAGAGTACAATAGCTCGGGACGAGCGTGAGAGAGTGTAATTGCTCGGGACGAGCCGCGATCAGTTTTTTTTGTAAGCTCGGGACGAGCACAAAAGAAAACCATAGTTCGGGACGAGCACAAGAAAATGATAGCTCGGGACGAGCGGGAGGGGGAAGCGGAAAGTAAGATAGCTAAAGACGAGCAGCGATTGAAACTTTTTTTTTTCTTTTTCGTTGAGCGAAGAATCGATGTGAAATAGCGCGGAACAGGTTCGATGTTAATGGCGCTCGTGAAAAGGAACCCTCGGGAGAATTCGTTTCTTTTTGTGTGTGATTGTAACTCGAAACAGGCACATGAGAGAATGGAAAAAAAAAATTATATATTCTTTTTTTTCACTTTCCTTATACGTTATTGCAGCGAGAAAGGGATACGTGAACGAACCTATATGTTATAGTGATGAAACTTATTTTCGGATTTGTTTGTTTTGGTAATGCTATCGACATAGTTTATTTCATCACTGTCTTGCAAATGCCTCAACCTCGCTCATTATTGGCACGAATTCCTTTTTTTTCTTTAGTTTAGGAAAGTTTTAAGCGATTGAAGCATACAACAAAATCGACTGCAAAATGTATAGTCCGGGAAAATATGTTCGCGCTCCGGCTAATGAAGAGTTTACAGATAGCTCGGATGATGATCTCTCGTTAAGTCGGGGAAAATATGTTCGTGTTGCCGAGTCACACGATGAACATGTAGTTCAGGGTAATCTGTATAGTCATTATCAGACGGAAATCGATCCTGGTAATGAAAACATGGAATTGAGGAAAAGGGTGAGTGAGCTTGAGCAAGCCATTACTGAATTAGCACGTACCAACCAACTAAACAGGGAACAAAATTTGAGCATTGGAGTCATGAATGACAGACAGGACGCGGTTACCTCATCGACCAACAACAACTTACAAAACATAAGATGGGATAACATCAAACCGTTCCCAAAAGGCATACCGGCTAACAAAATGTGGGAAGCTTGGACGAAATATATTGAAAATTTTGAAATTGCAGCATCTTAATCCAATGCGCACGATCCGGTTAAGCGATCACAACTATTATTTCTTTCTATTGGTGACGAGCTTCAAGCTATAGTTCGTGCGGCTAAGCTTCGCCCTGTTACAGTCGATTCCGAATGCTACAAAGTTTTCGTGAAGAATGTCGAAGATTATTTAAAAGCAATGACCGATACTTCAGCAGAGCATGATGCATTCTCGGGTATGCGACAGGAGAATGGAGAGTCGGCTGTAAATTTCCATGCAAGATTAATGGAGAAAGTGTGGTTGTGCGGTTATAGTCTCTCCGACCAAGACCGATTCGTAAAAACACAACTTTTGAAGGGTCTGAAAAATCGCGAATTAGCTAAAACAGCACGAACATATGGTTATGACACAAATTTTATTGTGCAGTCGGCAACACGGGACGAGGCGTTTCAAGTCGATTCACTACCATTAGAAAGTACACATTTAGATTCAACAATGGCTATGGCGATTACACATGCGCAATCTCGTGACAGTGTACAACGCAAGCGTATGGCAGCAGATGAAAGAGAGTTTGATTCTAGGCGGAAACTGGCCCGTAGCACTGGACGAAATTGGGAAATTCCATCGACGCGTCGGCAGGAGCGATGTTCACGGTGTAATCGAGCAGCGCATAGTGACCGGTTGTGTCCAGCGCTGAGCAGAAACTGCAACGCTTGCGGTCTTCGAGGTCATTTCGCTGCAACATGTAGAAGAAGACGGGTTCGCATCGTAGAAGAGCATTCTGGATCTAGCTCTCAGAACAACAGTAACGTTCAGGTACAGATATAAAATATTTTTTTTTGTGATTTAATAGTTATGTTAGTAATAAATCGTATTGGTTTATACTTTTTTTTTATCTCTTCGTATTGCTATTATGACAACCCCTCTATCTTTGCATATATTTTTTTTTCAGAAAATCAACGCATTGTCTCTTAGAGATGTTTTGATTAGTTGCCGCGTAGGTTCATCAAGCGCCATAGAGTTTTTGGTTGATTCTGGGGCTGATGTTAATGTAATTGGTGGAGATGACTGGAGCACGCTTGAAGATCAATGTCGGTCGGGTATAGCTGATGTTGAGAGTATCGACATTCCTGGAAAAGAACTACATGGGTATGGGGCCGATACCCCAATGTTTATTGAACGTGCTTTCAGAGCCAAAATACAAGCTATAGGGCTCGAAAAACCGATCGTTACGGCCGATTTTTTGGTCGTCAAGGAGGGTCGTCGATCTTAACTTGGTAGAAGCACTGCTAGTGATATGGAGCTTTTGAAAATAGGCTTTGAAGTGAATACCTGTGAGAAATTAAAGCATATGCGAATATTTCCGAAGATGCCTGGTGTGAAAATTAAGTTTAGCATAGATAAAACGGTACCCCCCGAAAAGAATGCCTACTATAATGTTCCGGCGGCTTACCGCGAAGCAGCAAGAGATCGTCTGAAAGAAATGGAAAATCGCGGAATCATCGAAAAAGTCATTACTGCACCGGAGTGGATCAGTGGCATGTCTGCTGTTCCGAAAGGTAGGAACGACTTTCGCCTCGTTGTGAATATGCGGGCGCCTAACAAGGCTATAAAACGTCAATATTTTCGTTTGCCTGTCCTTGAGGAAATGAAAGTGAAGCTGCATGGTGCGAGATATGTCTCGAAATTCGATTTGTCCAGCGCTTACTATCATTTAGAGCTGAGCAGTGAATCAAGGGATTTGACGACCTTCCTGGCCGAAAATGGGATGTATCGATTCACTCGGCTTATGTTTGGTGTGAACTGCGCTCCAGAAATCTTCCAGAGGGAAATTTCTAGAATTCTGGAAGGCATAGAAAACAAGATAGTGTATATCGATGATATACTTGTGTTTGCTGAAACACTAGAAAAGCTGCATTCGATAGTAGCTAAAGTGTTGCAAATATTGAAAGCGAACAATCTTACCCTCAACCTTGATAAATGCGAGTTCGACAAAACTCATATCACATTTATAGGTCACGAGTTGGATGAAAAGGGAATAAATATCGAGGAAACCAAAATAGAGGATATCAGAAAATTCCATCATCCTACATCAATATCAGAACTAAGAAGTTTTCTGGGTTTGGCGACTTTTGTGAGTCCGCATATAGCCAAATTTGCCGATATATCATCACCTTTGTGGTCTGTTGTTTCGTCAAAAACTTGGAGTTGGGGAAAAGAGCAAAATGAAGCTTTCGAACTCCTTAAAGATCGCATTATACGTTGCACGGTAACACTTGGTTATTTTTCGAGGAACGACAGAACATATTTATACACGGACGCATCACCTGTGGCTTTGGGCGCCGTGCTTGTCCAGGAAGATACGAGAGGTGTCTCTCGAATAATCAGTTTCGCATCTAAAGCGTTAACTCCTACCGAAAAAAATACCCTCAGAATCAACGTGAAGCTCTAAGTGCTGTGTGGGCAGTCGAGCATTTCGGATACTACCTGTTGGGAGGACAGTTTACTCTACGAACTGATGCTAAGGGCATTACCTTTTTACTGAACAGGTCGCGCGAATCTACCAAAAGAGCCTTGACTAGAGCTGATGGATGGGTGCTAAGACTCAGTCCTTACCGGTACGACGTTGAGTTTGTGCGTGGTAGAGACAACCTGGCTGATCCGTCCTCCAGGTTATACGACGGGAATGATAATGCCTTTAATGAAAAGAGTAGTCCTTGGGAAATAGCTCACTTGCAGGCAAATAACGTAGAGTTCCTAATCGATGAAGAGATTAGGCAGGCTACTTCCAAGGACATTTTATTCCAACGCTTGATAGATTCGTTAGAGTCAGGAGATTGGCCGGATGAATTACGCAGATTTAAAACAATTTCTAATGATTTGTCCATCGAGAATGGCATCGTTGTAAAAAGTGGTTGTGCAGTGATTCCTGAACAACTAAGATCAAAAACTCTAGAGGTCGCTCATAAAGGTCATCCTTTAGCGGCAAAATTTAAAAGCATTTTGCGAACACGTGTGTGGTGGCCAGGGATGGCTAGAGATGCCGAGCGATGGGTGAAATCATGTGTTGTCTGTGAAATTAATGATAAACCGGAACGCCATACTCCTATGAGACGTACGTTTGCTCCTAAAGCCGTTTGGGAGACTATTGCTATGGACTTCAATGGACCTTATGCGAAGTTTGGCGGGATATCCATTCTAGTTTTAATTGATTTAAGATCTAGATATGCTTTCGCTCACCCTGTAAGATCCACTGCATTTGAACATACGAAAAAGATTTTAGACACCGTATTTGGATATGAAGGTTTTCCCAGATGTATTAAGACAGACAATGGGCCTCCTTTCAGCGGCAGCGAATATAAACAGTACTGTGCCGAACGCGGAATTAAAACAGTTTTTTCGACACCTTTCTTCCCTCAACAGAATGGCTTGGCGGAAAACTTCATGAAGGTTGTCAATAAGGCCATGTGTGCAGCAACATCGTCGGAGACTAGTTATTTAAAAGAGCTACGGGATGCCGTTCATGCATACAACCCTGGTTTTCATTCAGTTATTAAATTGCCGCCAGAAGAGATTATGAAGGGTCGAAAAGTTAGACGTGGTTTACCGTTACTGAAGTATAGAAAGTCGGTTATTGATGAACAGCTTATAGATACTAGAGATCGTGAGGGTAAGCTTGAGGGAAAGGTTAGGGAAGATAGACGACGAGGAGCGAAACCAAGTGCAATAGGACCAGGAGACACTGTGATTGTTGAGCGTTACCAGTCTAAAGGAAAGGGTGAATCAAGGTTCGGCACCAAAAAGTTCACGGTTTTGAAAGAAGATAACGGCAATTTATTGCTGACTGATGAAGAAGGGCATATAACAAAACGACATGTATCTCAAACGAGGAAAGTTGGTCAATGGAGGGATAACTCTGGTTCAAAAGTCGACATGCCGATAGAAGATAACTCATCTAACAGGTCTAAGAGAGTGCCGAAGGTCCCAAAATATTTGTCAGACTATGTTCAAACGTTAGGTGGGGATAAATCTAAATGATTACGGAATATGCAAAATAAATATATTAAAAAGGTATGTTTTTTTGAGTAAGTTGAAGTTTTTTTTTCTTTTTTGTTGAGAGAAGAGGAGAGATGTGTGGTATACGCCAGTCTATAATAGAAGACAGCGAAACAGTACACGCAGGTCCTCAGCATCGATGACACTTCGGCTCCCTCTCGCTCTGGTTCGTATTTATTAAGCTCGAATGACTGTCGGGTTATTCGGTGATACCGTCTGCTTTCATTACGCAGTTAGCTCCCGTACAGGTAAGTCCAGTGTGCATCTGCTGCACGATGAGTGATCGACGCCAAAATGGCGATCACACAAGTACCAGCATCGATAGCGGTGGATAGCAGTCACAGCCGTGGTAAGGCAACGAATAGCGCAGCGCGTCTCAGCATTGATGGCAGGGCCAGCTGATGCAGGGCAGCGGATACCAATGGCAACGGAAGCGTCCGCTGATGTGGCAACGGGGATAGCGCAGCGGTTGCAGTTGGTCTCAACATCAATATTAGCAGGGCCAGTTGATGCAGTGGGGCATTTTAATGAAATGCTGTCTCTGAGCGATAGCGGGCACACTAGTAAATGCATCCAATGAAAAGAACGTTCTGGAAAACTGGCTTTCAAAATACATGAGTCGTCTAGTTTTAAGTGTCAAGCTTTTCACTGTTTATTTTACCCCAAGGAATACTCTATTCGCACAAATTGAGTCAATATTTGCTCTTAAATCAATTTACACTTTCAAGAAATTTGGAACAGATATATATTTGGCTTCATCTCCGTGTCTCCTTTAGTCATGAGCACAACATCCGAAAAGCTTCCGTTATCAGCATAAAAATTAAGTTTTCGCATAATCAAAAATCAAAAATTATTAAGTCCAAATCATGAAAAGCAACTTACTATATTATCGAGAATGGCCAATCCGTGTTAAAGCGCAAAATTCGATTGATCTGACTGGCGTTAATATGATTGCTTCCCAAGCACAGTCGACAGAAACATAGACCTTGCAAATTGAATGTGCTGTTTGTCTGTATAAGAGAAAGGATGGGTAATATCGATCGAGATGGATATCGATAGTTATCGATCATTTACTACTACTATCGATAACTATCGAAGGGTTTTTCATCCCTATATAAGTGCCTGTTTAGGTCGAAGCCGCTTCTAATAGTTCTAGACAGCGACAACAGCAGTTCTCCCTTAGCAGCAGCAGTAGCAGTGCAGTGGATACCAGCGATATCGGATAGCGGCCACAGCTCCGGCATAGTAATGGATAGCGCACTAGCTGCAGCGGATCTCAATATCGATAGCAGCTGGGCCAGCTGATGTAGGGACAGCGGATACCAATACCAGCGTATAGCGGCCAAAACATTGGCATGGCTACGGATAGCGTAGCAGTTGCAGCGGGTATCAGCATCGATAACAGCTGATGCATTGAGGCAGTCTCTGCGCGAAAGCGGGCGTTAATACATTCAATGAATAGTTGACTCATTTTGACAACACATGAGCCGTCTAGTTTTGAGTGTTTATTCACTGTTTATTTTATCACAAGGAATACTTTATTCGCACTGTCAGTGATAACGCCAAGATGTGATCGGTATCTTACTCGATATTGAACAACAAATGAAAAAACGACTGAAACGCAAGCAGCCGAGTTATCTTTCTTGTAAAAGTATTCTACTTCATCCTTGCGGTCGTGGCTTTGCACACAACCCTCCCGTGATTTTTTCATACAGTTAAGGGTTAAAAAAGCGTGACTGTCGATTTACATCCCATTATCGAATTACATTCTAATATAGTCACTTTTTAAGCGTGTTCAGGCTTATTATAATCCAGAGATATTGTTGCAGAAATTCGAAAAATGTGACGGACGTCATCTTTTTCAAGAGGATAACGTTTGCGGTAAAAAAATGGTACCCCGCCACGTCGAAAACGGACATCGTGCGGCACTTTGTAGACGCCTGGTATGCCGTTCCGGCTTCTACAATATCTTGACACAATTGGACAACGATCAAAGCATCGGAAGAAAGCCCAGTTCTGGACGGCCAACGACCCTGAACGGCAAGAAGCTTCAAAGGATGCTGAAGAGGAAAGTGGCTAAATCACTGCGTGCACTTGGTCGGGAGGTTGGTGCATGCGGTAAAACAGTGAAAAAGTTGTTGGAAAACATGGGCATACATGTCAGGAAGCAGCAGTCCCGTCCACTGGTGCTAGTCTCGGAGCTGCAGGCAATGACGCAGCGACAGAGGTTTAAGATGGTCAAGTCGATTTCCCTGGCAAATCGCGATGTGACAGTGGTGATGGATGACGAGACCTATCTAACCCTAGATGATAACGATTAGTAGGGCACCTTGTATTTTACCTCCCCTACGAAGAAAGTGAGCACCGAGGTGAAGTATATTTCACAGACCAAGTTCCCCAAGAAGGTGCGGCTGTGGCTGACAATCAGCGAGAATAGGATGTCAAAGTTGCTCTTCTTTTGCTCCGGGCTGGCCGTGAACGAGGAAATTTCCAGTACGAAGTGCCTGCCAGAAGTTGCGTCGTTTATCAAGAAATACCATAAGGGCGAAGACACGGTGTTCTGGCCAGATTTGGCGTCGGCCCACTACTCGAAGCGATCTTTGGAGGAGATAGAGAATTTCTGGGCAAACTTGAAGCGCGAGATCTATTCCAACAATTTTGTCGCGAAAACGGAGGAGGAATTAATAAAAACACAGAAAAAGCTTGAAAACATGCCTGCACGCAGGTTTTCGTCCGCCATGGCGAATGTTCCGGTTAACTGCCGGAAGGCCGCTCGCAGGGGCGTAGAATTTTTAAAACTTATAAACAACGCATATAATACTCATTACCGGGGACTCCTAGGCCAAATTAAGTTTGTAGGAACCGTTTTTACCTCAACCACCGAAAATTCAATATATATAAGAATTACACTTAAACACATTAGCTTCAAGAGCACGGGCCGTGGCATTCTTCTTTCTGGCTTCTTCATCTTGATCTGACTTCTCCTTCTTCTTTGTCTTCAACAATTCAATATATCGGCTATGTGAAACGCGAGCGTGATAGATTAACGACTTGGTGATATCAATTTCGTCTTCACCACCGGCATCCTGTACTGCATCGTACACCAATCGCTGGATCAAACTCTCCTTAATAAACACGGTCAAGTTAGGACGTTTCTTGCCTCAATCAGCTATCAGATCTCTACAGAAAGTATCAAGGCGTTTTTCACTACGGCGGTAGGAAGTCAGCAATGTCTCCGTCGAATGCATACCCAACAGTTGTGAGTTTTCTTGGCGAAATCTGTCAACTACAGTTCCCGCGAGATTATCTTCGTGAACCATTTGCTCTAGGCAAAATTCGAGCCGTTTGACTGCTACTTCCAGGGAGCTTACCGTGGTCAAGTTGGTTTCCAAGAGAAAGATGAATAAAAACAAAACTGATATAAGCACTGTGAGAAATGAGTTGAATATACTGGCAGCCGGAGTGAGATTGTGCCATCCAGCCCGTGACCTGTCAGCCATCTCTTCCGGGTCAGAAGACAAGTCTTTCTTGGTCGTTTTCGAGAAAACTTATTCAAGGAATTTTAGTGATCGCCATGAGATAGCTGACAATCTCACCCCGGCTTGTAATATTCAGTGAAATTCCCGGTTTTTCCCGGTTCCAAACAATTCCAGGTTTTTTCCCGGTTTTCTCGGTTGGGTGGCCACCCTGGTTAAGGCTTGGTTTTCCATTGATAAATATATTTATTCGAAAATAGGTCAATAGAAATTAAAGGACGTTTACTCTATTTAAGCTATTTTAGGGCAAACCAACTAAAAAGTAGGTACCAGAATTGTTGGTATTAGAATCAATAAGTGCTAGATGGAAAATGTAAGCAGTTCGACAGAAATATGGTTGCCATATTTCTTTTTTTTATTGACAGCATGTATAGAGCGAATTTCCAGAAATTTGGGTGTGGAACTTCTCGGGGCAATAACCACCACATTAAACCGATCAAATGCGATGCCTTGGTGTTACATTGGGATGGCAGGATCGATGAATTTCAGTGAAGAATCGGTGTTACATAAGCGATAACATGAATGTTCAGGTAGGATGCTTCAGTAACTGGCTGCTGATTAGTCAATGGATCAGTGACGATTAGGAGACGCGGCTCACGAAACGTCGGTTTAATCTGATTGGAAAATGCACCTTGCGTAAAGCGATCAGCAATCGGCCCGCTGTCCTAACGGACGAGATGAAATAACAAACACTTCGCCGGAATATGCAATACTAAAGCAGGTATTAGACGACGAAAATATTCGCTATTTTTGGTACGATTTTTATTTGCACAAAATAAAATCTGTATTCAAAAACGGTCGATTCGATTCAACATCATCCACCGCTTGAAGAATACAACCTCCTCGCGGGCTTGTTTCTCGACGCCGCGTTGCGAGCCCAAATGAAGAAATACCCTGGCGTAACGATCAAAGAACCGCCTCCCACTCCGTGGTGGGACAAAGAGTGCTCCAATGCCTACACGCAAAGATCCGACGCGTATCTGACCTTCCGGGATACAGACGATGCCGACGACTTTAAACGTTATTCGGAGCTTGATACCAAGTTTAAAAGCTTGACTAAGACAAAGAAACGCGGATTTTGGCGTCGGTTCGTAAACGAGACGTCGAGGGAGACATCAATGAGCACTCTTTGGAACACAGCCCGAAGAATGCGGAATCGCGTAACGGTCAACGAAAGCGAGGAGTCTTCAAGTAGGTGGATATTTGATTTTGCCAGGAAAGTATGTCCGGACTCTGTTCCTGCGCAAAACCTTGTTCGCGATACGTATCCGGGCCACGATGCGATAGAATCACCTTTTACGATGGCAGAGCTTTCAGTTGCCCTCCTGTCCTGTAACAATAACGCGCCTGGGTTAGATAGAATCAAATTCAACTTGTTGAAGAATCTACCCGGCAATGCCAAGAGGCGTTTGTTGAACTTGTTCAATAAGTTCCTGGTGCAAAACATTGTACCGCAGGATTGGAGGCAAGTGAAGGTGATCGCCATCCAAAAACCAGGGAAACCAACTTCTGATCACAACTCTTATAGGCCGATTGCAATGCTATCCTGTATCCGTAAATTGATGGAGAAAATGATACTCCGTCGCTTAGACCACTGGGTCGAATCAAATGGTCTGCTATCAGATACTCAGTTTGGCTTCCGCCGTGCTAAAGGGACGAATGATTGTCTTGCGTTGCTTTCAACAGATATTCAGCTGGCGTATGCTCGCGAAGAACAAATGGCGTCTGCGTTCTTGGACATTAAGGGGGCTTTTGATTCCGTTTCTATTGACATTCTTTCGGGTAAACTTCACCGACAAGGATTTTCTCAAATTTTAAACAATTTTTTGCACAATTTGTTGTCCGAAAAGCACATGCAATAATACATGGTGATTCGGCAACTTTTCGAATTAGCTACATGGGTCTTCCCCAGGGCTCATGTTTAAGCCCCCTTCTTTACAATTTTTATGTAAATGACATCGACGAATGTCTAGCAAATTCATGCACGATAAGACAACTTGCAGACGACAGTGTAATCTCTGTTACAGGAGCCAAAGCTGCCGATTTGCAAGGACCATTGCAAGATACCTTGGACAATTTGTCTGCTTGGGCTTTACAGCTAGGTATCGAATTCTCTCCGGAGAAAACTGAGATAGTAGTTTTTTCTAGGAAGCATGAACCTGCTCAGCTCCAAGCACAATTAATGGGTAAAACGATCTCTCAGGTTTTGGTGCATAAGTATCTTGGTGTCTGGTTCGACTCTAAGGGCACCTAGGGTTGCCATGTTAGGTATCTGATGAAGAAAAGTCAGCAAAGAGTAAATTTCCTTCGTACAATAACCGGATCATGGTGGGGAGCCCACCCAGGAGACCTTATGAGGCTTTACCAAACAACGATATTGTCTGTAATTGAGTACGGGTGTTTCTGCTTCCGCTCCGCAGCAAACACACATTTGATCAAACTGGAGCGAATACAATATCGTTGTTTGCGTATCGCCTTAGGTTGCATGCAATCGACCCATACGATAAGTTTGGAGGTCTTGGCCGGAGTTCTACCGTTGAAAAACCGCTTCTGGAGCCTGTTTTCTCGTATTCTTATCAAATGTGAGGTCTTGAACCGTCCTGTGATTGAAAACTTTGAAAGGTTAATCGAACTTAATTCTCAAACCCGTTTTATGACATTGTATTTCAATCACATGTCCCATAATATTAACCCTTCTTCGAATATTCCAAATCGTGTCAACTTATCAAATACTTCTGATTCTACTGTGTTTTTCGATACATCCATGATAGAAGAAACTCGTGGAATCTCGGATCATTTACGCGTGCAGCAGATCCCTAAAATTTTTTCCAATAAATATCGAAACATCAACTGCGACAATATGTTCTACACTGACGGATCACTTCTTGATGGGTCCACTGGCTTCGGTATTTTCAATAACAATTTAACCGTCTCCTATAAGCTCGATAATCCTGCTTCTGTTTACGTCGCAGAATTGGCTGCAATTAAGTACACCCTAGGGATTATCGAAAAAATGCCCACGGATCATTATTTCATCTTTACGGACAGTCTCAGTTCCATTGAGGCTCTCCGATCGATGAAAGATGTTAAGCACTCTCCGTATTTCCTGGGGAAAATACGGGAACATCTGAGTGCTTTAATTCTTGGACCAGAGGGGAACTGGGAAGGTGGTTACATTCCATTATCCCCAAGGTATCGACGAGCCCGTGGTTCAAGGGGTTGGATGTAGGTCGAGATTTCATTTGCGTGATGTCTCGGCTTATGTCCAATCACTATAGATTTGATGCGCATCTCTGTCGTATTGGGCTCGGGGAAAGTGGTATCTGTGCCTGTGGTGAAAGTTATCACGACATATAGCACGTTGTTTGGTCATGCCCTGTACATCGTGACGCCAGGTCTAAATTAATAACTTCCCTCCGGGCCGAGGGTAGAGAACCAGCTGTCCCTGTTCGTGATGTCTTGGCGAGTCGCGACCTACCCTACATGTCCCTTATACACATTTTCCTGAAATCCATCCATGCCCAAGTCTAGTCCCATTCCTTTCCACCCACATTCAACAAAACGGCAAGAACACGTCGTAGACCTCGATTTTGGAACCAGCAATTGAACCCCACACGAACTCGCCAGGAAAACCCGAGGCCTTTTTTTATATCTTGGCTCAGCGGCACACACCATATGGCAACTTGAACACCAGCGAACAACAACAACGAACCAAAGCCAGCAACTAGACCCCGCACAATACCCTCAGAACCCGAGGATTACAAGCCCCTGTCCCAGCTCATGACATCGTGGCTTAGCAGAACAAATCCATACATGCTGCATATTCATTCGATGATCATCAGACGACCATTCAACTACAAAATACTGATTGAATAATACATGCTAGTTTTAAGATAGACTTAATTTCAGCTCGTAGTCGGCAGCGAGGATAAAAAATTTGCTTATAGATTTTAAGTCATCCGATATAATTGGCGCCGTTTAACATTGAATTGTATTTGTGCCGTGTCAAATAAATGATTTGTGAAGAAAAAAAAACAGAATTTGATTGCATCCCGCACAGAATGTCTGTTTGTGTTGATGCCAGAAAATTATTAACCATCGATTATTCGTTTATTTGCCCTAAAAAGACATTTTGCGGTTCAAAATCGGTTGCTGATCGCAACCTTTGAGCTACCCTAACAGTGGAGGAATTGAGATACACGGACAACATGCACTGTGGAAGCTATTTCACATTCAGTTAATTAGACGGGTGCGACAGATTTAAATTGCTAGGATCCAACACAGAATGCTTGCTTGCGTTGTCAAAAATTATTAACTTTCAATGACTTGTTTATTTGCCTTGAAAAAGGCATTTTGATGTTCAAAATTGGGTTTCCTGATGGCAATCTTCATGCTGCCCCAACACGGGGGGAATAATGGCAGTCTGGCGACACACACTGAGAAGAACCGCGCTGCTCCTGAGACGTGGTGACCAACCACAGGGCTAGCGCTGCTGCTAAGGAAGGACGACTGCTGTTGTCGCTGTATAGAACTATTATGATCGGCTTCGGCTAAAACAGGCTCTTATATAGGCCAAATAGCATGTTTTCAATTGCAAGGTATATGATCCTGTCGACCGTGCTTGGGAAGCAAGCATATAACGACCAATCAGAGGTCGAATTTTTCGTTTTGACAAGGCTTGACTATTTTCAATAGTACAATAGTGTGAATAATAAAATTACAATTATCTTCTTTTGGCAAGAATCTTAGAAGATTTTCCAATCTATTGCTACAAGAACCAAGGAAATCCATTGAATATTAACCGATTTATTGGCATTTGAAATTGGACATATTTTTCACTTTTTTCGGTTTTAGATTTTCATTTCACATCCCTATATAGCCGAACTTCCTGAGAGAAGTATTCTACTTCAAAAATAGCAAATGTTTGCTTCGTCTAATACCTGCTTAAGGCATGAAACATGCTGAACACCAACGCGACCGATCGGGTGAGATTCTCGCCGTAGGTTAATGAACAACTCTACTCACGGCTGTTTATTAACCTTCGGCAAGAATCTCGCCCGATCGCTCACGTCGGCGTTCAGCTTGTTTCAGGCCTAACTAAAATCCAAACAAAAAATATATGAAGGAAAATATCGATATCGACACGTAATATCGATTTCAATATCGATGCCGCCTTTAATATCGATAAAACGAATATCGATATTTTATTTTTAATATCGACAACCCTAACGTCAAATATTGCCTACACGCTCGTAAATACTAACTCTAAAATGAGTAACATTTGACTCATTTTCGTAAAAAGTGGAACAACTCTGAAACTGAGAAACTTACCAAATACTCAAAACTGAGTAACACTATAGACGTTTTTACGTACGAATGTGCAGGGTGGCCAGCGATCCGGGAAAACCGGGATAAAATCGGGAACATTTGAACATTATTTTTCATTTACTACATGTGTGGGATCTGTTGTATTAGTTCAACGCGCTATACATTTTATGCCATCTCACAAACACTGGAAGACACAAGGAACTATTTAGTTGGTCTCAGGGTAAGATGCTGGAGTAACAAGCCAGTCGTCATATGTTAGATTCTCGGCTTAAAAAGACGACCGTTATAGTCAATTGGATCCTAGCGCTAGCCCCGCAATTGTTCTGTACACTAACAGTTGGCTGCCATTTTTTTTCAAAGTTGTCTTCCTTCTCATTCACACTGATTAGGACTTCAATAGTAAGTGCCGATCAAACATCAAAACAATCACCACTTTACAGGATCAGCGTCTGATGTTATTTATGTCTGAGTATGTTTCAAAGTTATGTACCTAATTATTCATATTTTTTGTTAAAATTGATAATAATGATAATAATAATGATAATAACTTATTTGATGAAACAAGATTCGAATTTTAGGTTACAAATCGCCAACGAAAACTTACAAAGCCCAGGGAATGTTGACACTTCAAATTACTAAAAAATATTTTGGAGGCCAGAGAAGTCAAGAATGTTAACTTGAAAAGAGGCAAATACTGTTTATTTATAAGAAGCGGTGGTTTTGGAAATCATTTAGAATAAATAGCGAAAAATACATATAAAGTGCGAACGAAAGGAAACACGTTTTTATTCGTGAAAACAAGGTTACAGTAGTTAGTTTCATGTGTAGGTAAAACTGTAATAAAATAGGTAGCGCAAAGGTGGTAATAACTAATGACGTCATCAAACTTCAATACTCCTCCTTTATTTCCACCGTCGCATCAAGAAACTGCGTGTCAATAAGCCCCATTTTTCTTGAATGCTTGCGAATTTTAACCGTCCCCAACGGTTTTGTTAATGCATCTGCAATCATTTCCTCCGAACATAGGTATTTTAGTTGAATAATACCTTTCTAGCATAGATCTTTTACAAACATTTCTTTTGTTGCAATGTGTTTTGAACGTTGATTTACTCGCTCCGAACCCACAAACATAATACAAGATTAGTTGTCTTCCTGTAGAAGAGTTGCCTCCATCTGATGAATACCAAAATCATCAAGTAAACGTCTCAACCAAAGAGTTTCTTGAGCAGCCTCGCTGAGCGCTATGAACTCTGATTCCATAGAGGAAAGTGCTACTGTGCTCTGCTGATGACTTCTCCACGAAATTGCTGCTCCAGCTAAAATGAACACATATCCGGATGTTGACTTTCGGGTACCGCGATCTTCTGCCCAATTCGCGTCTGAATATCCATAAAGGCACAACGATGATCCATCGAAAGATAACTTCCAGTTCATAGTTCCGCGTAAATACCTTACCACTCTTTTGGCAGCAATCCAGTCAGCCTCGGTAGGCTGATTCAATTTCCGTCCTAAAATCGAAACTGCAGCAGCAATGTCTGGCCGTGCGTTGACCGCGACATATAGAAGAGCTCCTACCAATCTCTTATAAGCGATGTTGTCAGCTAACGGTACGCTTTCTGATTCGCCTCTAGCGTAAAGTTCGTCCATAGGTGTACGTGCAGATTTTGCCTCACCCAAACCAACTCTTTCGGACATCAACTGTATGTATCCTCTTAACGAAATGCTATATTTCCCGGCTAGGCACTCGATTTCCAACCCCAGAAAGTATCTAATTTGTCCAAGACATGTTATATCAAAATGTTTACTTAGCTCTTTCCAAACTCTATCTGTCTCTTTTTCATCCTCACAGCCGATTACTATATCATCGACGTACAATATGATATAGATTTTCTTTTTATTTCTTTCGCCAACAAATAGGCAAGGGTCAGCCGAGCTTGCCTTGAACCCGATGTTTCTGAATACTTGTTCTATCGTCTGGTTCCAGCAACGAGCAGACTGTTTGAGCCCATTTATACTCTTGCGTAGACGACACACTTTTGTTTCCTCTCCAGCAGCTATAAATCCGGGGGGCTGCTTCATATATACTTCTTCGTTGAGGTGACCGTTCAAATAAGCAGTTTTAACGTCAATGTGTTTTAAAATTATTCCTTTGTAACTAGCAATCGCCAAGAGTGTTCTGAAAGTAGTTTGCTTCGCCACTGGTGCGTATACATCCTCGTTGCCAAGCCTAGTTTTTGACGAAAGCCCTGCGCCACCAATCGCGCCTTGTGCTTAATTACTTTGCCATCCGCATTTCGCTTAACTTTGTATATCCAACGACTTCCTATTGCTTTTCGACCTTCTGGAAGATCAACAAGGTCCCAAGTATTCAGTTTCTCATGCGCTTGAAGCTCTTCTTTCATTGCACTCAGCCACTGTTCCTTTTGATCACACAATGTTGCTTCTTCGTACGACTGTGGCTCGTTCTCCTCCTGGACCTGCACTGTATTTATTTCTTCGATCAGTCGTTGAGGACGCGTCGCTTTATTTAGACGCTTTGATCGTCGTAGAAAATCGTCACATGGAAATTGAAGGGTTTCAGATTCATTAGTGTCACTGTCTTCGGCAAATTCATCATGCACTTGTGGTAGCAAAATTTCTTCTTCATTTGGATCAGCCTCATTCTCAGTTTGGACGCCATCAGTATTAATTTCGCTCAATGATGGTACAACATCCTTTGTTGTTTCTATACCAGCAACCTCCTCTAGAAACCTAGCATCTCTGCTAATTGTTATATTGTCTGTCGCAGGGTCGAGAGATCGATATGCTTTTCTACCTTCAGCATAACCAACAAAAATCATACGAACACTTTTCTGATCGAGCTTTTTGCGTCGTTCCTTTGGCACGTGCACATACGCAATCGATCCGAAGATGCGTAGGTAACTGTAAACTGGTTTCTCACCAAACCATAGCTCGTAAGGTGTTTTTCCAGTGGCCGATGCAGGCAGACGATTAAGAAGATAGTTGGCTGTGCATACTGCTTCGCCCCAGTATTTTTTCTCCATAGCTGCACTCATGAGCAAACAACGAGTCATCTCAATTAACGATCTGTTTTTTCTCTCCGCCTGACCGTTTTGTTGTGGACTGTATGGTGCAGTTTGCTGCAAGATTATTCCTTCTGCATTCAGTAAAGATTTGAGAGAATGACTTGAGTATTCTCCTCCACCATCAGTCCTAATGACTTTTGGAACTTTTCCGAACTGTGTTCGAGCCATGTTGATGAAATCCCTTATTTTATCTTCAGCCTGTGATTTTGTCTTCAGCAAATAGATCGTCGTGTAGCGACTAAAATCGTCTATCATAGTCATGACATAACGGTTGCCACTCGGTGTCGTGACTTCCATCTGGCCGCACAAGTCAGAATGCACAAGATCTAAAATCGCTTTCGAATTTGATTGTGATGCTTTAGGAAAAGGTATTCGTGAGAGCTTACCTCCACAGCACGTAGCACACACTGAACGAATTCCGCAATCCGTGAGATCCAAACCTCTCCCAAGACTCTCTCGAACAATTTTAACGATGTCCTGGTGATTTCTATGTCCCAAACGTAGATGCCAAATATGTTGACATTCCTTTCGATGACCAACATCTACTTGCAATGATCGCTCATCGTGAACTTTCAACTGATAAAGATTTCCCGTTCTTATTCCTGTGACGGTAACATTTCCATCCTTAACGATTCTACATCCAGTTCTATCAAATATTACTTCGTATCCTTCATCGGCGATTTTGCTGACAGATAAAAGATTGTTTTTCAATACAGGAACATGTAGGACATTCTTGATTGTCAAATGTACACGGTCACCCGTATCGTTAACAGCATTCAACTTGCTAATGCCGACCCCGTCTGAAAGCACTTTCTTCCCATCCGCGAGACAAACATTTTCTTGATGTGATGTGTCGACTAACGTTAACATGTTTACATTTCCCGTCATATGTGATGTGCATCCAGAATCTATATACCAGACTTCACATATCGATTCGTGACCCATACTAAAACAAGCTTGCTGATCATTGTTCGATTCCACTTTGTTTACTTTGTGCGATTGGGCACCTTCTTTCTGAGAAAACCTATTTATCTGATCGTTCTTTAATTTTCGACAGTCGCGCTTGAAGTGTCCCTCATGTCCGCAATAAAAGCACACCTTAGGCTTAAATTTATTGTTAATCTGCAGCGCCTTTTCTGGAGCTGGGAGCAGTTGCTCCTCGTTCCGCCGTCGCCATTCGTCGTGCAGTCGACCCTTCACAAAATTAAGTGATAACTCCTCCTCCGGACGCGACTCAAGTGACATTATGAGCATATCGTATGACTCCGGGAGGCTAGACAGTATAATGGCAACTAACCAGTGATCATCCATTGTAGTTCCTATTCCAGCCAAACGATTCACCAACATAGTGATTTGAGATAGATGCTCAGCCATGCTACCTCCCTCTGCCATTTTTGACGAAACCAACCTTCGCAAGAGATAAACCTTTCCGCACATAGATTTTCGTTCGTGGTACTGCAGCAAAGAATTCCGCATTTCATTGACCGTGGCCTTTCCCATGACGTGACACAGCTGGGTATCTTCCAACGCCAGCCCAATTACCGATTGTGCAATTCCATCTCGCAGCAACCATTCCTTCGTGGGATCTTTTGGTATCTCTCCTTTCAAAACGTCTGCTAAACCTTTTTCACCGATAATTAACCCGATTTTATATTTCCACAGGGGCCAGTTATGATCCCCCAGTTTTTTGATTACAGCTTTCTCCGCCATTTTGTTACCCGAAAATAGAAAACGTATTGCCGCGACGACCGAGAACGTTCGACCAAAATGCTACCTTTTTTTCCGATTATAGTGCTTCTACCGCTCACTAAATCAACTTCCTTCGCCACTTGTGTCAGGGCCCAAAACCTGTTAATAAGAAGCGGTGGTTTTGGAAATCATTTAGAATAAATAGCGAGAAATACATATAAAGTGCGAACGAAAGGAAACACGTTTTTATTCGTGAAAACAAGGTTACAGTAGTTAGTTTCTTGTGTAGGTAAAACTGTAATTAAATAGGTAGCGCAAAGGTGGTAATAACTAATGACGTCATCAAACTTCAATAAAAACTAAACTATGATAAAAAATATCTAAAGCCTAAAACAATTAACTCCTCTACCAACCACGCTGGATCTGGGTTCGAATCCCAACACCATAAGTGTCGATGGTTGTGTGATGACGTGATCCACTCACAATCAACCAAAACTGATCTAAATTCAATCGTCCGGAGATTTTCTGAGGAGAAAAATCTCTGGGTTCTTATATCGCATGGGAAAGTGAAGCCGTTGGCGCCGGTCCGTTAACCAACGGATCGTTAGTTAGGACTCTAGTTGAAGTCGCATTCCCGGGTGTTGACGATTGACACAATAGTGGCGGGAATAGACCGACGGGAAATAAGCAAAAATTTGCACGACGAAGCTACTCAGCATCGTTAGAGAATAGATTGATGTTTAATATGCAATACATTTAGTGTTAATTATGCATATAGTTGATTAGTAATAAGAGTTTGAAGTTTGTTGTTTAATGTAAAAACTGATTTTTCTCCACTTAAAAAAATCATTTTTTGATAAAGACTTTTGTTGAAAATTCTGAAATTTAGAAGGCGGATTCAGAAAACACAAAACAAGCTTCTTATTTAGCTCGAAAAGGCAAATATTGTTTCTAAGCAGCAATAAAATTGTATTGAAGCCCGAATGAAACAAACAACACAAATATAAATCAATTTTAAAACTAAATCTAGCAAAGTCGCTGAACACCAGAAAATAGGTAATAATAAAGTTAAAAAAAAGGAAAAAGTTGGTTCTCAAACAATTCCAAAAAACGGCTATTATTGCAGATCCAGGCAAGGCGAAAAAATATCTCGGTTCAGGGTCAAAAAATGTGCTCAAATTATTTTGAAAACTCTGAAAAATAACTAGAATGTTTCCTCTCATTCACTAAAAATGACTATGAAAAAGTTATTAGGAAACAAGAAAAAAATATTTAGAAGTAAATTTTTTTAAGTCATTTGAATTTAAAATTAAATTTTAAATGATTTAATGATGTCAAAAAGGGGTATTCAGTTGAAAAGTTGCTGAATTTCAGTCTGACCAGAAGTTAGAAAAACAAACCCTAGAATAGATTCCAAATTGAATTCAATAAAATCCACAATTATATTTAAAATTCAATTTAGATTTAGTGAAAAACGAATTTATATATTTTATTTTCAAATTATCAAAGTGCTAAGGCTAAAATCCGTAATAAAGCTTGAAACAATTGATGAGATTTCTCAAGGCTTGAAATAATAGAAAATTATTGCAATAGATTTGCCGTTTCCGAAGCTCAGCCAAACAATTTTGAATTTAAATTCCAAATTTGTGAAAACGTATGTATTAAAGTTTTGAAAAAACAAAAACCAGCTCTACAAAACGTCGAAAAACTCAACCAGAGAGTGCAGAAAGTTACAAATATCGCTTTCGTTGAACAGTTAAATTAAACCAGTAATTAATTTATGTAAGTCTCAAATGACAGAAAATTGAACAGTTTGAAATAAAATTAAAACTCTTGTGAAAATATTCTGAAGCATGAAGCTCACATTGAATTTAAATTATATCTTGAGGCTGGGTGAAATAATAAAAAATCAAAACCGGGAAAAATATCAATTTCTAACCGGGAAAACCGGGAAAAACCGGGAATTTGAAATTGAAAATCTGCTGGCCACCCGGGAATGTGTTGGTGAACCAGTTGAGGAAAATATTTACAAAGAGCTGTTTTGTTTGCAATGCTATGTTTTTTAGCAGCTGGACAAATATTCAGTTAAACACTCATTATAGGTGTTAAACTTGTTTCTGAATAATTTTTTTCATTCGTGATCAGAAATCGGAAGAAGCTGCTGAACATAATCGACCAAAAATGGTAAAAAGTGATAAAAGTCGAAGCAACGAGATGCGATGATTTTCAGTTTGGAAGAAACAATAGGAACTTTACACGGGTTTACACGTTTACTAGTGTGCGTAGGTGAAAAGTCACTTATCTCTATAGGCGTCTTTGAATTGAAAATTACTCAAAATTTGCGTACGATATTACTCATTTTTTGGGTACAGTTCAATTTCATTACTGGATATAATCTGGCATGACCAATGAAAGACACCACATAATTAGTGATGGGAATTATCACTAAAAATTGTTACTGATAACTATCAGTAAGTTCTAACTCGTTACTGATTACTATCAGTAATTATCAGTAATTTGCATTACATTTTCAAGTAAGTTATCATCATTATATAACATTAGCACGGTGTTCCAAATACCGTTATAATAAATAAATAAAATACGCCATCAAAACTGTTAATGCCAGTTTGTTTGTATTACTCTCCTGCACTTCTGGTCCAAACTTGAAAATCATCGTTGGACTAATTTTTGAGTTACTCCCTTTTCAAGTTTTATGAAAGATTTCTCATTCAAATATTCTTAAACAACTTTTCCAAAGTGAACATAAATCATAGTAGGTATTGTTTTGCAGACAACATATGCCCATTGAAGACCTTTCTGGAAGATTTGAGCTCTATTAGGACCATTGGGAACAATTCCGGATCAAAAAGCCCCGGGAAAATGGCCATTTGTCAATCTAAACCAAAAAAACATCATTGGAACCTCAGTTCACACTGGAATTCGCAAACTAGACCAATGGAAACTTTATATCTTGATGGCTTAATACGAAAGCAAAGCAAAGCCTTGGTGCTACATTCCGATTCGGAACTTGACCTTCTGTTTATTTATACACAGACTTCGCAGCCGACTGTTTAGTGTACAGGACAATTGCGGGGCTAGCGCTACGATCCTACTGACACTAACAGTCTCTCCCGAGCCGAGACTTGAACCTACGACGACTGGTTTGTTAGGCAAGCATCGTACCTCGAGACCATCTGGGAGATCTGGAAGATGGCTTAATACGAACATGTTTAAATTATAAAAAAATATACCTTGAAAACTGTTCACGTTAAATGGTTTCTTGAAGATTTGTTTAATTTAAATATGGTTTATTTGACACGGCACGATACAATTTTAAGTTTAACTGAGCCAAGTACACTTTTTATTAATTCTAGATTAGCGGGAAAAGGAGGGAGGCACTTTTTTATTTTTCGCGGCCGACTACGAGCTAGTGGGGATTAAAGGTGAGAGGAGGGGAGATACAATTCTTGCTTAAAACTAATTAAGATATACGATCTATTTGTGTTTCGACTGGTGTTCTTTTTGTTTTTCAAACATAGATTTAGACTCTTCGTGTTCGTGTCTCCAGCGTCGTATACGGGTATTCTGACGAATAGACAAAAGAATATTAAATTTTAATGTCAGTCTTTTTAAAATAACAGTACAGTTGTGTCATGTACTGAAGATCACCGCTTCCCAGAATGTCTCTAAAGGGAACGTTCGGTTGTTTTCCTCGGGCCCGGAGGGAATCTATAAGCTCGGACCTAACATCACAGAATTCGGCACACGACCAAACAACATGCTCGATGTCATGGTAGCCAACGCCACAAACGCAGTAATTACTGTCTACAAGCCCTATACGAAAGAGATGCGTGTTTAACGTATAGTGATTGGACATAAGTCTGGACATCACGCGAATGAAGTCCCGACCTACATCCAACCCCTTGAACCATGCTTTCGTCGATACCTTAGGAAAAATGGAATGTAGCCACCGTCCCAGTTCATCTGAGTTCCATGATGATTGTCAAACCGCCGTATTTTCCCCAGGAAATACGGGGTGTGCTTCACAGTCTTCATCGATCGCAGAGCCTCAATGGCACTGAGACTGTCTGTGAAGATGAAGTAGTGGTCTATGGGTAGGGTTTCGATGATCCCAAGAGAGTACTGAATAGCAGCAAGTTCTGCGACGTACACGGAAGCAGGAGCATCGAGTTTGTAGGAGGCGGTAAAATTTTCGTGGAAAACACCGAAGCCAGTGGACTCATCTAGATTAGATCCGTCAGTATAAAACATTTTATCACAACTCACATGTTTAAACTTATTGGAAAAAATCTTAGGGATCTCTTGTGGGCGCAATTGATCCGGGATACCAATAATGTCTTCTTTCATGGTGGTGTCGAAGAATATAGCATTGTTAGAAGTATCTAAAGGTGCGACATTGAAGAGAACGTATGAAGAAGGGTTAATATCTTGAGCCATGTAGTCAAAATATAAAGTCATAAATCTGGTTTGGGATTGAAGGTCGACCAACCTCTCGAAATTTTCAATTACTAATGTGTTCATGACCGTACATCGAATTAGTAACTGGTAAGAGAGATTCCAAAAACGATATTTCAACGGAAGAATACCCGCTAGCACTTCAAGACTCAACGTATGGGTCGACTGCATGCAACCCAAGGCAATACGCAAATAACGATATTGTATTCTTTCTAGTTTCAAAATATGCGTGTTCGCAGCGGAGCGAAAGCAGAAACAACCGTATTTAAGAACTGACAGTATTGTTGTTTGGTATAACCTTAGAAGGTCTCCTGGGTGAGCACCCCACCAGGTTCCGGTAATCGTACAAAGAAAATTAATCCTCTGTTGGCATTTTCGTGTCAGATACCTAATATGACAAGCCCAGGTGCATTTAGAGTCGAACCAGACCCCGAGATATTTAGCGACTAAAACCTGAGTGATCGTTTTACCCGTTAGTATGAGCTGCAGCTGAGCTGGGTTATGCTTCCTAGAAAAAACGACCAACTCAGTTTTCTCCGGAGAGAATTCGATACCCAGCTTAAGAGCCCATTCAGACGAATTGTCTAAGGTATCTTGCAATGGTCCTTGCAGATCGCTAGCCTCGCTACCAGTAATGGATACAACGCTATCGTCTGCAAGTTGCCTTAGCGTGCATGAATTTGCTAGACATTCATCGATGTCATTGACGTAAAAATTATATAAGAGAGGACTTAAACATGAGCCCTGGGGAAGGCCCATGTAACTAATTCGGGAAGTTGTCGAATCGCCATGTGAGAAATACATATGCTTTTCTGACAACAAATTGAGCAAAAAGTTATTCAAATTTGGTGAAAGTCCCTGCGAATGAAGTTTCGCGCTTAAAACCAAAAACCAGGGAAACCAGCTTCTGATCACAACTCTTATAGGCCGATTGCAATGCTATCCTGTATCCGGAAATTGATGGAAAAAATGATACTCCGTCGTTTAGACCATTGGGTCGAATCAAATGGCCTACTATCGGATACTCAATTTGGCTTCCGCCGTGCCAAAGGGACGAATGATTGTCTTGCGCTGCTTTCAACAGATATTCAGCTGGCGTATGCTCGCAAAGAACAAATGGCGTCTGCGTTCTTGGACATTAAGGGGGCTTTTGATTCCGTTTCTATTGACATTCTTTCGGGCAAACTTCACCGACAAGGATTTTCTCCAATTTTAAACAATTTTTTGCACAATTTGTTGTCCGAAAAGCACATGCATTTTACGCACGGCGATTTGGCAACTTTTCACATTAGCTACATGGGTCTTCCCCAGGGCTCATGTTTAAGCCCCCTTCTTTACAACTTTTATGTAAATGACATCGACGAATGTCTGGCAAATTCATGCACGATAAGACAACTTGCAGACGACAGTGTAATCTCTGTTACAGGAGCCAAAGCTGCCGATTTGCAAGGACCATTGCAAGATACCTTGGACAAATTGTCTGCTTGGGCTTTACAGCTAGGTATCGAATTCTCTCCGGAGAAGACTGAGATAGTAGTTTTTTCTAGGAAGCATGAACCTGCTCAGCTTCAAACACAATTAATGGGTAAAACGATTTCTCAGGTTTTGGTACACAAATATCTTGGTATCTGGTTCGACTCTAAAGGCACCTGGGGTTGTCACGTGAGGTATCTGATGAAAAAATGTCAACAAAGAGTGAATTTTCTTCGTACAATAACCGGACAATGGTGGGGAGCCCATCCAGGAGACCTTATAAGGCTTTACCAAACAACGATATTGTCTGTTATTGAATACGGGTGTTTCTGCTTCCGCTCCGCAGCAAACACACATCTGATCAAACTGGAGCGAATACAATATCGTTGTTTGCGTATCGCCTTAGGTTGCATGCAGTTGACCCATACGATGAGTTTGGAGGTCTTAGCTGGAGTACTACCATTGAAAAACCGCTTCTGGAGCCTGTCTTCTCGTATTCTTATCAAATGTGAGGTCTTGAACCGTCCCGTGATTGAAAATTTTGAAAGGTTAATCGAACTTAATTCTCAAAGCTGTTTTATGACATTATATTTCCTTCACATGTCCCAAAATATTAACCATTCTTCGAATATTCCAAATCGTGTTGACTTATCAAATTCTTCTGATTCTACTGTTTTTCGATACATCCATGATAGAAGAAACTCGTGGAATCCCGGATCATTTACGCGTGCAGCAGATCCCCAAAATTTTTTCCAATAAATATCGAAACATCAACTGCAACAATATGTTCTACACTGACGGATCACTTCTTGATGGGTCCACTGGCTTCGGTATTTACAATAACAATTTAACCGTCTCCCATAAGCTCGATAATCCTGCTTCTGTTTACGTCGCAGAATTGGCTGCAATTAAGTACACCCTAGGGATTATCGAAAAAATGCCCACGGACCATTATTTCATCTTTACGGACAGTCTCAGTTCCATTGAGGCTCTCCGATCGATGAAAGAAGTTAAGCACTCTCCGTATTTCCTGGGGAAAATACGGGAACATCTGAGTGCTTTATCCGAAAAATCGTTTCAGATTACCTTAGCGTGGGTCCCTTCTCACTGCTCGATACCGGGCAATGAGAAAGCGGACTCTTCGGCTAAGGTGGGCGCAACAAACGGTGATATTTATGAAAGACCAATTGCTTTTAATGAATTTTTCGCACTTGTACGTCAGAATACGATCATCAGTTGGCAAAATGCTTGGACCAGAGGGGAATTGGGAAGGTGGTTACATTCCATAATTCCCAAAGTATCGACGAACCCGTGGTTCAAGGGGTTGGATGTAGGTCGGGATTTCATTTGCGTGATGTCCCGGCTTATGTCCAATCACTATAGATTTGACGCGCATCTCCGTCGTGTTGGGCTCGGGGAAAGTGCTATCTGTGCCTGTGGTGAGGGTTATCACGACATAGAGCATGTGGTTTGGTCATGCCCTGTACACCGTGACGCCAGGTCTAAATTAATAGCTTCCCTGCAGGCCGAAAGTATGCAGCCGGCTGTTCCTGTTCGTGATGTCTTGGCGAGTCGTGACCTATCCTACATGTCCCTTATATACGTTTTCCTGAAATCCATCCACGCCCCAGTTTAATTCTATTCCCTTCCGCCTACATCCAACCAAACGACAAGAACACGTTAAGACCCCGGATCCGGAAACAGCAACTAGACCCGCACGATACTCTCAGGTCCCGAGGGAGACAACCCAATATGCCAGTCCGTAATATCTTGGCCCAGCAGCGGAACATATTCAATATGCTGCTTACCTATGGCGATGGAAAACCATCAAACAACAAATCAGTGCTTTTAATGCAAAACATTCTAGCTTTAAGTTAGATTTAGTTTCAGCTCGTAGTCGGCAGCGAGGATAAAAAATTTGCTTTTAGTTATTAAGATACTTTAGAAAGTAAGCTACCAGATATAACTGGCGCCGTTAAACATTAAATTGTATTTGTGCCGTGTCAAATAAATTATAGATGAAGAAAAAAAAACCAACAGACTACTTTTCACGAAACTCAAAGACTCTTCTTCGCATCTTTCAAAAAGAAACGTTATATACCGTATCCCGTGTGCAGACTGCGATAGCTCATACATTGGTATTACTACACAGCAACTGGAGAACCGTCTTGCCGCGCACCGCTCTTTCATGAAACGCTACGAACAGTATAGAGATTCTAGCACTGAGAGGGAGGGAAGGGAAGATGAGTTTAAAAAGACGGCGTTGATGAAGCATGCGATAGAAAAGAATCACAGTTTCAATATAGCCAACACTAGAATTTTAACTTTGGATGACAGGATTCAAGCATTACAGGTGTTAGAAATGTGTTACATCGCATGTGACAGATCGGCAGTAAATTATAGAACGGACACGAACAACTTAAGCATCGCTTACTCCGGCACGCTGCGATCTCTCACATGTTGATGCAGACTACTACAGTCTCTAGCACTCTCTATCTCTGTCTTGCAACATTATTTCTCTCCGTTTTGACGCAACATTTCCCGACGGCTTTAATCGTGTGTGATGTGTGTTGGAAGATACTGTGTAAACGTAGCTCATCCGTTTGCATTTTTAAATTTTGAAAAGTCACAAACCAATAATTATTTTACATATTTGACATCCACAGTGTAGTGTAGTTAACCAACAGCAGTTTAACACCAATGCACCATATTTTGACGAGAACTTGTTTGTTTTGTTTGTAAGTTGTGTATGTAATAACTTAATTCGTGTGACTAATCTATGAAATTGTAAACTGTTAATCGTAGTTGCCCTGAGGACGAGGAAATATATCCTTGAAACGTCGGCTTTGACATAATAAAACGTGTTTTAAAGTAACCCGTGACCGAAATTGCCATCATTGAACCCATTAGCAGGCTTTTGTTATCGCACAACACAAGAACTAACCGACAAAAAAAAAACACCCGTACGATAACTCGTGTATTGTTATTTTGCGAATTAAGCAGAGCTGAACAATTTGCGTCTAATCGAGACGAAAGCAAAACAACGAATGAAGATTTGTTATAAGAATAATTATTTCTCATATACTTCGTCTATGTGTATGTGTACCGGGATATCTTTGGCAAAGTTATAAACTATGTTCAGCCTAAATCGTTAACCTTTTCCTTCTAAGACAATAACCTCTTTTGTAATTGATGACTGCGAGCTGAAATTGTGATTTGTATGATTTCGAGGTATGATGCGTTTTTATCGCTCCCAAGTTACCGTGAAACAGGGCTCATACCGTGATAAACCGTGAAACAAGGCTTTTTAGTTTTCGGTGGCAAACGATGCCCCGTTCCAAAATTTGCAAAAAAAGGAGTTAAAAGTTGGTTGCCTCAAACCTCGAATATCAAAAAATGAGGTTTCAACTTGTACAAATTGCTCATAATATGCACAATAGACCCAAAAAGGTTCAATTAAAATGGGAGGTCATGAAATTTGAAGTATTCGTGGCAATGAAAAAAAATTTTTTTGACATAAATCTCCTAAAAAGTGAGTTTTATCTCCCTGTCTAGTTACTACATATATATTTCAATGTTGAAAGGATTTGTGTGCTACTTCAATGTAAGTATATGGTCCATTCATCTTGTCTAATAACTAAACATAAATGAAAAAAAAAAACAAGTGTTTACACAACATGTTTTTCATTCTACTCCTATTTTTAAAACGAAGTTCGTGCGTTCGAAAAAAACACTGCTTTTTCCCAAATATATCCACGAATATAAATAACAAATAATATTGATAGATTTACCACAAACGAAACAGGCAGCATTCTTGATGTGAGTCTCAGATGTCTTAAGACTGCATAAACTCTTCCGCATTGTGCTTTCATTCGAGAGTTCCATTCGAGGTTGGACTGAAAGATCACTCCAAGATTCGGTGCTTTTTCGTGCCCCCACAGAATGGCTCTCTACGGCATTCTTTTCTGAATTCACCGCCGTTGAAGGTGGACGCCGATTACTGTCACGTAAAGGCCAGTAAAAATATTAAAGCTTATACAAGTGAGTAAGCACATAGGCCAGTGAAAATATCAAAGCTTATACAAGTGAGCATCTGAAACTTGAAACGTCCCGTGGTGGATTCATCAACGTGAAATTCACACGAAGCCACGCGGTATTGCAATCGGACATCTGCCGCACGTCGGACATCGCACACAGAGGTGCACCAAAAGTCGAGTGGGAAAAGGATTTCCACCAAACGACAGGATTAAACCATTTCGCATACTAAACACCCAAGGCACGCACAAAGCAGCAGCCGATCGACGATCGTGCCCCCACAGAAAGGCTCTCTACGAAGGGCCTTTCAATTACGTCATCAAGCATTTAAGCTGATTATGCGGGTGGGCGAAAAGGCCATCATCGACAAGGTCAAACGAGAAATGATTGTGGCGCAATCGAAAGCAGGGGAGAAAGAGGCATGAGAATTAAATCCCAAGTGATCGGAACAACGATCAACACAACGGTGAATGCGAGCCAGGCTCGCGATGAACATTAGCCTCTTCAGGTATAGAATGCCCTCAAGCAGGCGCTCTCGATCATAGCGCATTCTGAAAACTGCACTGACATCGTAATAAGGATCATCGCACCGGGGCCCCGCTAGCGAGTCATCAGCAACAAAACGAGGGCGAAGCTAAGGTACCATAGTGAATTAAGATAATTATAAGGTAGTTTCGAGAAGAATTGTTAAATACAAAATGTCAACTGTATGACTGTTATTTTATTCGTGCAATTATGCTTCCGTATCGCAACTCCTCAACGGCAAGCACATAGTTGAAGCAAGTGAAGACGCTAGATCAATTTTGAATTTTTTCCTTATGCGAGTATAGCACCCCTTCGAGCAAGAAGTACTAATGTAGTTCTATTGAGTTTGAGTCAAAGGTAACAATGGCGCCCAACGATAAAAACCCATTTTTACAATATTTTAAAAGCCGGAGGTCTAGAAATCAGATACGTGAAGTAATTTAATAAGTGTTATTTGGCTCAAGATGGAGATTCAATATTTGACAGAAGACGAACTACATTTCGAGCTTCAACTTCGAGGAGTTAAGGAGCCTGGAAAGCTAATCAGAGAAGGGAAATTAGCCAGCCTGGAAGAGTTCATTTCGAAGGAGGTCAAAGAAGGAGCAGCGCCAACAACATCATCACATGTCATGAGCGATGTGGATAGTATCTACAATTGTCAGTCCAAGTTGTCATCTTTGTCCAAATCCATGGATCAGGCACTCGCCAAGGAACTTTGGAAGACGTTAAGTTCTGTAGAGCCAGATTATTACATTACCAGTGGAGGCTTAGCATGATAAACGATCCACTCATCACTGCAAATGCAAACAAGTCGATGCAGTGAGTTAAGGGTTTGATAAACAGGGCGGAAGAGACCTTACGAAGATATGGCGAAAAGGAACCTGAATCGGATGGAGATGAGAACATTTTACCTGCGGATAAACAGAATTTAGACAAAATCAAGAATAATTCCAGCTTACAGGATCAAATTAAAGGACCCCCAACAGAGAACCTACTATTGCAACAACAACAACAGATGCAAGAAACTCAAGCGAAAATCCGCGAGCAACAACGTCAACTGGATTATGTGCTAGAGGTATTGACTCAGGTCAACATAAGCGGTGCAGCGGCAGGTCGATTCAATCAACAATCACTAGGAGCAAAAGATCAATCTGATCCAACACAAAGAGCAGCAGATGTTCTATAAGACTCACCATCGAGCGGAGCAGTTCCTCGACGTTTGTCAAGCAACGGACATCCAACACTGGACGAGAATCGGGATCGCAGAAATGCATCAGCTCCAGGAGGTGTTCCCGCATACAACGTTCCGACAGGTGTGTTGGATGAAATGCTTCGTTATCTAATGAACCAGAACAACCGTCTAGCAGCTGGTTCTACCCAGCATCAAAATCATCAGCAGCGGTTTTCTCAACCTGTTCACAAATGGCCGTTCTCATATTCCGGTTCCGGTATCGGACATAATACAACTGGGATAATTCCTGAGCCAGGTGTACACATATGCGAACACCGAGGGTGTGGACGATAGGAAGCTAGTGAAATCTATTAAGCATCTGCTAAAAGGACGAGCATTGCAGTGGTATAGCATATCGTACTCATCGATCAATTCATGGATTGATTTTGAAAGAAAACTTAAGCGCGAGTTCCTACCACCAAACTATTCGGGAATCATTAAACAAGACCTGTATCTGCGATTTCAGGAACCAAACGAAACCTTCACCAACTTTTATCGGGACTTATTAGCGGTGTTTGAAATTGTGGAGCCACTAATGCAAGAATCAGAAAAAATATTTATTTTGAAATCGCATCTGAATACAGATTTTATCAAAATAGCCACCGCTTCTCGTGTTGTGACGGTACAAGACCTAGTGAACGTTTGCAAAGAATTTGAAGTTTGCCTTGCATATTCTCTAAAAAATCGAAACGCAACACCCGTACGGCAGACCTGGACAAAATCCGATAACGTGCAGCAATTTCGCTCATCCCGACCTGCATTTGGCCAACAACAAGCTGCTCAAACCTTCAACCGTTCCGGACTAGGACGTCAACAAGTTAATATGGGAACGGAAGATGTTCCTACGCAAGAACAATATATTCCCACTAGCGTTCAACGGGAGTTAGAACATTTGGAATTGGCGTTCAACGAAGCAAAAGCAAAGCCTTGGTGCTACATTCCGTATCGGAATTCGACCTTCTGTTTTACTATACACAGACTTCGCAGCCGACTGTTAAGTGTACAGGACAATTGCGGGGCTAGCGCTACGATCCTACTGACACTTACAGTCTCTCCCGAGCCGGGACTTGAACATACGACGACTGGCTTGATAAGCCAGCATCGTACCTCGAGACCAGTTGGGAGATTAGTTCAACGAAGAAGAAGTGCAAATAAATGGGGAGGAAGTGAACGCAGTCCAATCGCAGGCACGGTTTCAGAGGAATGCACTGGAGGAACATCAACGAATGCGACGACTACAAACCAAGGAAGCCGGCAACAGATTGTCTGCCGGCATTGTGAGAATTCAGGTCACACGTATCCTAGCTGTACAAATCCAAAGACTTTCCTTTTCTGCTTCACCTGTGGTAAGAAAGGATTCACGACGCGAAGCTGTGAAAGCTGCGTTTTAAGATGGAGGCAGCTCACATCGTCAGAAACTAGAGCACTTATTGGAAACGCAAACCGGGAGAGTCCACGTTAGAAGGAGAGGATTCTTCCACACTAAAGCAAATTCCTTCTATTCAAAGTATTCCCGAATTCTGTAAAATCGAAACAATTATTATTAACCCAACTAATTCCGACAACCGACCATACGCACAAATATCCATATTGGATCTGAATCTTCGTGGACTGCTGGACAGTGGAGCGACTTGTAGCCTGGTAGGAGGAGACCTTATAAAAATGGCAGACCAACTAGGATTAGTTAAGTTTCCTGTAAAAGGTGAGGTCCGAACAGCAGACAATTCTCCTCATAAAATATCATTTTTCGCACATGTTCCCATAGCTTATAACGGCAAGAACGATACACTACCTATGCTTTTCATTGAGTCCATGCCCACTTCGGCAACCGAAGGACGTTTAGGCCGCACTGGCATATACTGTCATAAGATCAACACGGGAAACGCAGTCCCGTTCAAGCAAAAATATTATCCCATGTCGAAATTCGTGCTAGATGATTTAAACAAGAAAGTGGATCGGATGCTGCAGTTAGACGTCATTGAAGAACCTGTTTGTTGTCCTTGGAATGCAAATAGCGCCACTGTAGCAGTTAAAAAGAAGGAGGGTTCAATGAGGCTCTGCTTGGATGCGCGGAAGTTAAATTCATTGATCGTCCAGGAGGCCTACCCGATTCCGCACATCGCATCCATCATGAACAATCTTAGTGGTTCCAGCTTTTTAACATCCATAGATCTCGAGGCAGCGTTTTGGGTATTTGTACCCTTAGAGGAGGATTCAATGCAAAAGACAGCATATACTATCCCACAGCGTGGCCATTATCAATTTAAAGTAGTCCCGTTCGGTTTATCGACGGCCAGTCAGGCTCTCTCGAGAGTAATGAACCACATCTTTATTGACCGGGAACCAAAGGTATTTGTGTATCTGTACGACCTGGTCCTGGCCACAGAAACCTTTGATGAACATCTACAACTACTACAGGAGATAGCAAAGAGACTGGATGAAGCAGGATTGACTATCAACGCGGACAAGTCTGTGTTTTGTCGACGATCCTGGGTATGTTTTAGATGAAAAGGGATGGCATGTGGACGAAACTAAGGTGGAAGCAATCAGCAAATTCCCGACACCAACTACGAAAAAGGAGGTTCAAAGGTTCATAGGAATGTGCGGCTGGTACCGCAGATTCGTACAAGATTTCTCCAAAACGGCGGCTCCACTGACCGAGCTAACAAAAGTCAAAGTTTAAATGGACAGAAGACTGAGAAGGCATTCCAGAAGTTGAAAGGACGACTGGTTTCGGCTCCTGTACTGAGGACACCGAACTACTCCATTCCATTTGCAGTGGCGTGTGATGCCAGCGACGTGGCTATCGGAGCAGTACTAACACAAGAAACGGAAGGAGGAGAATACGTAATTTGTTATTTCTCTCAAAAACTCATCGGCTGAGCGAAAATATTCAGTGACTCAAAGGGAGTGTTTGGCGGTCATCAGAGCCATTGAAAAATTTAGAGGTTATCTGGAGGGTACGCACTTCTCGGTCTATTGCGACCATTCAAGCCTGACGTATCTTAAAACCATGAAAAACCTTACATCTTTGCTTGCCAGATGGATTCTTCGCTTGAATGCGTATTCTTTCGACATCAAGTACAGAAAAGGTAGTGCAAATGTGGTACCAGACTGCCGAAGCCGAATCGAGATGGCGAGTTCAGTTACGGCAGTAGCAACTCCGACGAATGATCCGTGGTTTGACCAACTATACGACCAAGTATTGGCTGACTCCGACAAATATCCAGACTTCCGGATCGTGGGAAAAACGCTCTACAAGAACTGCGTGGTGTCTGAAGAAACTGGAGCGAAAGCTCATCGTTGGAAGAAGGTGGTTCCAACATCCGAAAGAAGGAACTTAATTAATCGTTTCCACGATATACCCACAGCCGCACACCTAGGAAATGAACGAACATTCCAGAGAATCCAGCGAGACCATTACTGGCCGAAGATGGCCCTTGAAATCAAGAAGTACGTCCAAGCTTGTGAGGTCTGCAAAGCTAGTAAGGCACCCAACGCAACACTCATGCCAACTCTTGGAAATCCGAAGCCAGCGAAGCTACCATGGGAACTATTCTCGATCGACTGGGTGGGACCGATGACTCGTTCCAAGAAAGGGAATACTGTTCTGCTGGTCATCATTGATTGGATTACCAAGTTTGTGATAGCTGAACCGTTCCGCAGTGCTAATGCCCAGCACATGGTGACATTCTTAGAAAGCTATGTTTTCCTACGCTTCTCGACACCCAGAATAATAGTATCGGATTCAGGATCACAGTTCTTGTCGCAAGTGTTCCAGGCATTGCTGAAGCGATATAACGTGACACACATGAGAACAGCCTTCTACGCTCCCATGTGCAACGCTGCAGAAAGAACGAACCGTACATTAATCACCTGTGTGAGATCACTGTTGGAAGGGGATCAAAGAGATTGGGATCTACACCTACAGCAGGTAGTATGCGCGATCAACACCACCAAACACGACACTTTAGGCTGTAGTCCATATTTTTGCAACTTTGGCCGAGACCACGTCTTGTTCACCGATGCCTATCCACTTGCAGCCATGAATGTAACGCACGACGGAAATCTTGCACATGAAGCACGATGGAAGATCATCCGTAAAATCCAGCAATTTGTGCAAACCCGCATAACGGCAGCACACGACAATAGCAAAAAGCGATACGATCTACGGGCAAGAAACCGGTCTTTTGCGGTAGGAGACATAGTTTGGAGGCGGTCGTTTGACCAATCATCGGCGGCTGATCACTAAACTAAGAAGCTGGAACCAAAATTCATTCTAGGCATCATACGTCAGCAAGGGGCCAATAACTACCTAATAGAGCACATCAGAACAGCTAAGACCGGAGTATACCACGCAAAAGATATAAAGTCAGATTGAAATCAGCCCTTGCCTTCCAGGATCTCGTCACACGTTCTGGTAATCACCGTTTACGATCGAGAAAATCATGCCCTTTCCATTGCTTTATGGGGGAAGGAATTGGTCAAGCTATGTACGTAGAATTATCTTCCGACAACGAGCGCCTCTGCCAACAAAATACTAATTGCTGACTGACTCGAAGGCCCTACAACTTTGTTTAGCGAAACCTCGTCGTCAGCAAAATAGTCTATTAAACTTTTGTAGCGTTCGGTAAATAGCTGGAAGAACAGGAAACAATGCCGCGCTTGGCGTTTAGCGAATAGGGAGAAGTCGCTACCCACTAGACCGAGAGAGCATACTCGGTGACCGCACACCGCATTCGGTACATCGCACGCCGTTGAACCATACACGAACATCGTATACAACATTAATCTGTATACACAGCAGATGCTGCCTGAACCAAAACACTATTGTAAAACGTATCACTTCACCCATCAACGCATAAGACTCCTCGCCAGACCGCATCGCGAATGCCATCCGCAAATATAAAAGAGTCATTTTTCGCGCTCTCGAAATTAAATTCAAAACTCGAAACAATGAACTACCTAGTGCTACAAACAGCATCCTAACTACCACTATGTTGAGATGTCATATAACAATTTTATACAGTATCATTGTAATCTGTATTTTTTCTAAAGAGAAAGTTAAATAGTTTTAAGAGCTAGTGTAGGAATCTCTGTAGTCGTCACTATGGCACAGTAAATAGTCTTGCGAAACATTCGTCACTAAGTTTAGTGTAGGCAAGTTAATGCTTTGAGATAAGATACCGTTTGTTAACTACTACGAGCGTTGTATTCGTTTTCCAATTTCGGAGAATTCTGTCGAAACAACAAAATTAGAATAAGCAAACAGTAACCATCAACATAGCTCGCAGCATAGCAGATAAGTAAAACATCATACGAAATTTTCGAGAATCTTGTTCTCGAAAATTTCTTTTCTCTTGTGGTAAAGTTATACTAAGATGTGATCACAGAAAGTTGCTATACGCCACACCTTGCAAATAACACACATTGGGTCATAGGAACAACCCTGCCAAACTCACGAGAAAATGACATGCGGCAATACTAGAACTCTTCTCTCTCACGCTCTCTCAAAAGAGCGATCGCACATCCGCCATCCGCTATAAGAATCGCATTCTTTTCTGAATTCACCGCCATTGAAGGTGGACGCCGATTACTGTCACGTAAAGGCCAGTAAAAATATTAAAGCTTATACAAGTGAGTAAGCACATAGGCCAGTGAAAATATCAAAGCTTATACAAGTGAGCATCTGAAACTTGAAACGTCTCGTGGCGGATTCATCAACGTGAAATTCACACGAAGCCACGCGGTATTTCAATCGGACATCTGCCGCACGTCGGACATCGCACACAGAGGTGCACCAAAAGTCGAGTGGGAAAAGGATTTCCACCAAACGACAGGATTAAACCATTACGCATACTAAACTCCCAAGGCACGCAAAAAGCAGCAGCCGATCGACGATCGTGCCCCCACAGAAAGGCTCTCTACGGAGGGCCTTTTTATTACGTCATCTGGATCTATCAAGCATTAAAGCTGATCATGCGGGTGGGCGAAAAGGCCATCATCGACAAGGTTAAACGAGAAATGATTGTGGCGCAGTCGAAAGCAGGGAAGAAAGAGGCATGAGAATTAAATCCCAAGTGATCAGAACAACGATCAACACAACGGTGAATGCCAGCCAGGCTCGCGATGAACATTAGCATCTTCAGGTATAGAATGCCCTCAAGCAGGCGCTCTCGATCAAAGCGCATTCTGAAAACTGCACTGACATCGTAATAAGGATCATCGCACCGGGGCCCCGCTATCGAGTCATCAGCAAAGTTTATGCAATAATTTAACGTGGAAAACACTATCGAATGCTTTAGAGAAATCTATTAAGAGCAAGAAACCTACACCTTTTTTGTCAATAAATCTATGCAAATCATCGTGGATTTTGAGGAGTGCTGTGGTAGTACTGTGCTCAGATCTAAAACCAGACTGATGAGGCCTAAGGAGATTAAACCGTTGAATGTGCACCTGAATTTGATTTTTCAAGATTTTCTCGAAAACCTTGGACAGTGAACACAGAATGCTAATAGGACGGAGGTTGTTCAAGTCAGAGTTAGAGGGTTTCTCACGGATTGGAATAATTTTCGCGGCCTTCTAAGCTCGTGGAAATTTTGCACTTGTGATAGATAAATTGAAAAGGTACGTTAATGGTGTAATTACAGATGTTAGGATGACTTGAATAAACCTTAATGGAATGCCATCCAAACCGATTGCATTCGAAGATATCGAAATACTTCCTTGGTTATAATGGGACTGTCTGTGAAATTGATCAGTGTCATTCATTATTGTTTTCGACTTTACCAGCACCGGAGCGTGGCTCCGAGCCAAACATTTCTGGTGCCCTCACAAATCTAAAAAAAAGTTTTTTCCTCTATCAAAAATAAGATTCAATCAAAAGTTCGGTTTACAGCAAAAAATTTGAAAAGACCATTTCTATCTGAAACTTTCTTTCAGTGTAATTTTTTCGCGAGCGCCAATATCACAACTACATCCATAAGAGTTCACTTTGGATTCTCTTGGAATGACACTTTAACACACCATTTTAATCGAACCAGCGCGCATGGGAGGTAAAGCAGAGAAAGAAAATAACCCTCAAGTTTTTTTTAATGCATTGCTGTTGCTTACTTGTCCGAACCATGGATACCAGATGTGCTTTGCAAAATGCAGATTTTCAGAGCCCGTGTGCGGATTTTATTGACCTGCAGATGTGTGTAGTTTTTTTTCTAGTGCCTTCTAGCGCCTCTAGTGCGCCTCGACACGTTGTGGCATTGTTGGCTGCTGGTATCGATCGATTGTGCTGGTTGTTCCGTAAATCCTTGAACCATCGTCCGAATGATGTAACACGCACCGGTTGGTACCGGAGTCGGACTTGGGAATTTAGTGGGTGGCTTGCATGCGCCACTCTCTCTCGAGAGAGACCACCCACCTAGATAGATTGCCCAGCCAATGAGACAAACAGTAACCTTTTTTTATTTTTTTCTTAACTTCTCATTGAAAAAATACCGATTGAAAAAAATATCGATTAACGCTTAATACTTTTATGATTAAATATTGTGTAACAAAGTGTTGTAACAAAAAGAACAAATACACAAAAAAAGATCACTTCAATCGGGATTGAATCTCCGAACTAATAAATTGAAAATCTTAACCACAGCGTCAACGCCAACCTCTTTCAGCACAGCTGATTTAGTATTGAGTAGAGATAGATATGAGAATCTATTCTGCGTGCTGACCTTACTGAGCCCCGTTTTCAATAGCCGTATTACTGAAAAGCAACTCTCCTTTCGATTATAAAAATATTTTAATTACCCACAGAGTGCACAATTGGAGAATAAATTATTTTTTCAGCTAAATCGGTTTGTTTGACTGGCATAACTAGTGTCTCTGATAGGGTTGTAGAAAATAATTTTGTCCTAAAAAAATATGCCCTGTGAGTTTCTGCGACACCAAAAATAATAAAATGCATTTGGGACCATTCCTAAACTACGTGGTCATATTTTGATCCCTTTTATACCCTCCTACTCCCCCGTGGTCTTTCGCGTTCTTTTGTTTTGTGATCTTATTCTGCAAATATATGTACAATAAAGTATGCAAATTTATAAAAAAAATTAAGGTTCAAGAAAACTGATTATTAGTTATTGCGCAAATTGTAAATAGAATTTTCAGTAATATCATTTTCTCACTACCAAAATAACAAATAGATAATGGTTGTTCAATTTTTAATAATATTTCATTGTCTTTAACAAATATAACAATTTCCTTACCTGAAAGTAATTTAAAATACGCTATTCTGTTGAGTATATTCAAAATGATTTTTAATTTGTTGTTGAGTATCAAAATAAATAAAATTTGTTTGAGCAATTTGATCTGTTGGAATGTAAGGCCAAATTAAACTACTCGGTTTTAATTCCAGGTTAAAAGGTAATCTTTATTCAACATCATCTCGTCAGGTCATTATAAGCGACCGTGTTGGTCTAGCGATTGTTACATTTATTTTGTGCTTCTCTTTCCTAGACTTGTCTACCTACTATTGATTGTAGCACACATACCAAAGCTGCCGCGCACGTGTTGTACAGCTTTAAGCTTCCCACCTAAAGCTTTACACGCAATATTGCATACATGCTGGCTTATCAAGATACATTCTCAATCTACATACTAACTGATATAAGTAAAGCGCCTGATGAATGGCAAATTGCTTTTATTTACATTTCATAGTGACTGAGTGAAATGTTATTCTCAACACTTCCCCACAATTTGCACATTCAGCAGATTAAATAATCTCCGATGATCTCCGATCTTAGGTAACCCCTTTGTGAACGCGTCGGCTGGTTGATCTACACTCGGGATGAATTGCAGCTTGATTCGTCCTTGCTTGATGAGATCCCGTATGAAGAGATATTTGATGTCCAGATGTTTCATCCTCTGGTGCGATCTCGGCTCCTCTGCTATGCTTATGCACGGAATGATATCCTCCATTATAATGAATGGTGTTATAACCACATCCAATTCATTAAGAAGTTTTGTTATCCACATCCCTTCTTTTGCAGCAGCACATAGTGCAATTAATTCTGTTCGCTTGTTGATAGGCTGATTGTTGGCTGTCGTTTCGTTGACCACGAAATCAGATTTCCATAAAGTTGATATGCATATCCTGATACCGACTTCCTGTCGTCTGGATCATTTGCAAAATCCGCATCTCCAAATCCAACTAATGCCGGTCTATCATTGTGTTTTGCATACACAATCTTCGTGTTACTTGATCCCCTCAAGTATCTCAGGATTCGTTTTAATCCTGACCAATGCCAATCGGTTGCGCAGTTTGTATACTTGCTTAGGGCGTTTACTGCAGCACAGATATCTGGTCTTGATGTTAATGAGAGATATTGAAGACATCCGATCAATTCTCTATATGGTTGATCAGTAAGTTCCCCTTCTGATTTCGACCATTTAGTGCTACTATCCAGGGGTGTCCCCACTGGTTTACACTCAGCCATTCCATATCTTTCGAGAAGTCTCTCAACATATTTCTTTTGAGAAATCTTTTCCATTCCCAGGTAATGCTTTACTTCGGAAAGATCTTTCATTTGGAATAACCTTCCAAGTTTTTCCATAGCATCATTGAAGCGTTTGTTTCAAGATATACTTGCTTGCTTTAGTCCATACAAGCTTTTATTTAGACGAACAATCTGGCTTTATTCGTTTTCATTGTGTGGCAATTTCATGAAGATTCCCTCTTCCAATTGTCCATTCAAAAATGATGTTTTGACATCCATTTGATGTACAAGTAATTTGTGTTCGTTTGCAAGTGCAAGTGCTAAACGAACGCTTTCTAGCTTTGCAACAGGTGCGAATGTTTCACTATAGTCGAATCTTGGTCGCTGTGAAAATCCTTTGGCCACTATCCGCGCCTTGTGCCTGCCATCTTCTTTCAACGAGAAGATCCATTTTGAGTAAATCGGTTTTACTTCTTCCGGTATACAGTTAACCACTGTCCAAGTATTGTTGCCATTCAATGCAACTACAGTTAACCACTGTTCAAGTATTGCTGCTATTCAATGCAACTACAGTTAACCACTGTCCAAGTATTATTGCTGTTCAATGCAACTACAGTTAACCACTGTTCAAGTATTGCTGCTATTCAATGCAACTACAGTTAACCACTGTCCAAGTATTATTGCTGTTCAATGCAACTACAGTTAACCACTGTCCAAGTAATGTTGCCATTCAATGCAACTACAGTTAACCACTGTCCAAGTATTGTTGCTATTCAATGCAACTACAGTTAACCACTGTCCAAGTATTGTTGCTATTCAATGCAACTGCTTGCTTCCATTCCTTCCAGTCCACTAGTTCCTTCAAGTCCTGAATGTTTGTCCCGGAAGTTCACCACTTTGGATTGTAGCCATTCTCGCTGAGTAGTCCGAGAACCTATGAGGTGGTCTTCATCCCTCTGGCTTTATCTCAATTCTTGTTGGTATCCATCTTCCTCTCCATCGGCTCGACTATCATTTGCACTCCCGTAATCAGTTTCGCCAACTGATTCCTCCGATGCATCCTGATTCTCACCTAGATCTGGATTTTGTTCAACTATGGTAGCATCTTCTATTAGATCTTCATCGGATGGTGATCCCTGTTTATCATTCTCATGATCTTCTTCAGAAGCTGATCCTTGACCATCACTGTCATGATCCTGATCTTCACCGAGATCTTCATAGTTATCCTTGAATTGTAATTGTGTATAAAGTATCAAATCCTGTTCCCCAGGTTTGAATTCATTCAATCAATTTCCACGATAAACTATGACCGATTCGTCGAATACGTTTCTTATAATTTCAATAGAACGTGTTTCGACATTCCACAATCTAAAATCATTGTTTGCGTAGCCCACAAAGATCAATGATTTACTCTTGGAATCCAATTTTTGACGTTTCTCCTTTGGGATCTGTTTGAATGCTCTGCATCCAAAGATTCTCAAATGTTTCAAATTGGGTCGTCTTCTAAACCACATTTCCTATGGAGTTTTATCTGACTCTAACCCTTTTGTTGGAGATCGGTTCAATAGATATGTTGCAGCATTCAATGCTTCACCCCACATATCTTTAGGTAACCCGTTTTCATAAAGCATTGCCTTACCTTTTCCATTAATGATCTATTCATCCGTTCACTGACTCCGTTTTGCTGAGGAGTGGAACAGTATAAATCATTTGAATTCCGTTTTTCCTTACAGTATTTTTGGAATTCGTTGCTCGTGTATTCTCCGCCATTGTTGCATCTCAGCATTGAAATACGGGTTTCAAAATATGCTGACGCCATGGCTTCATACTGTTTGAATCTCTCAAAGATTTCAGACTTATGCTTCATTAGGTAAACTACGACAATATGCGTATAGTCATCGACAGCGATAACCGTCGTACGTTTGTTGCTCCATGTTGCCACAGACATCCGAATGTACTAATTCTAACGGTCGTTTTGATCTTGGCAATTTCATACCCTGAAATTTGAAAGCAGCTTGCTTCCCTGCCAAACAACCATCGCATACATCAGCCTGATTTTTCTTTCCAGAAGATATGTTGATTCCCTCAACCATACTTCTTTTAATGAGCATCTCCAAACTAGTAGTACCTAGTTGTCCCAGTCTTTTATGCCATGTCTCGAGACTCATCTGTTTTCCAGAATATGCCGATCCGTTTGCATATTCTTCGGACTTTCCATCCCAAATGCAATCAAGGTAGAATACACCATATGTGAAAATACCTTTACCGATTGCTTTCTTTTGATATTCAAAGATAACCTCTTTTTCAGAAAAAGTGACCCTTTTCCCATGAAAATTTGCCTTTCTAACCGAAAGTACATTTTATTCAAGGTTAGGAATTAATAGAACATTGTACAATTCCAATTCCTTTATTAGGTTCTTTCCTACCATTGTCTTAAGCCGCAACTTTTCCATCTTCGTGCTCCGAAGATTCTCGCCGCTTTTGGCTGTGGAAACCATCAATGGTCCCGGAAGTTCCTCAATGTCATCCAGCAGCGCTGGTCGTTGACCATGTGGTCGTTCGTACCAGAGTCTACCACGAAACAAATCCGTTTGTTCCGCTTCATCGTCTTCAGTTTCATCATCATAGCGTAACGTTACAGCCGAAACAACGTCTGGTCTTCTTGTTCGATACGAGGGCGACGTTCGACGGAGTCTTCTCTTTCGCCTTGTCTTCCCCAGCTTCTGCACCCGCTTTATTCCGGTGGTATTTTTACTTTTGTGCAGGTTCTAATCCGTCAGTACAAATAAAATAAAGCTCTCTTGACACAACGATAGTAGCATAGGAAAAGATGCGCTCGAAAGTTCCCCTTTCGTAGCCACCGTTCCTACGTCAAGTTGTCGCTGACTATCAGTATACCACTGATCACGACTCTAGCAAGACTTGCTACTACCAGTTAACTACTGGTCTAAGGCGTCCGGTCCAATATCTGCTGCTACAACTACTGCTATTGCTATTACTACTAGATGACCACTGGTTTTCCATGTTCAATCCGAGGTCTGCTGATTTTACCAGTTTACTACTGGTTTTCCAAGTCCAATCCAAGTACAGCTGCAGCTACCAGTTAACCACTGATTTACATCTACCAGTTTACCACTGGTGATGCTGTTGCTTTTCCAACCGGCTATGGACGCGCCACTACCATGGACCAAAGTTCACTTCTGTACCGTCGTAGACGTTGGCCCGCTCTGCTTGCACAACGGTAGCGGCATAGGGTAAGGCGCGCTCGAAAGTTCCCCTTTCGTAGCGGCTGTCTGATTATAAGCGACCGTGTTAGTCTAGCGATTGTTACATTTATTTTGTGTTTCTCTTTCCTAGACTTGTCTACCTACTATTGATTGTAGCACACATACCTAAGCTGCCGCGCACGTGTTGTACAGCTTTAAGCTTCCCACCTAAAGCTTTACACGCAATATTGCATACATGCTGGCTTATCAAGATACATTCTCAATCTACATACTAACTGATATAAGTAAAGCGCCTGATGAATGGCAAATTGCTTTTATTTACATTTCATAGTGACTGAGTGAAATGTTATTCTCAACATGATCATTTACGATAAGTTTTTCGCTTATAGTTATGGTAATTGTATACTCATCTAGAAATCATCTAGAAAAATATTTAGTTGATAATAAGTGAAACCTTACTTTTAGTGATTTCCCCTTTAGTGGCCAGTAAGATAGAGCTTCAGAGCTTTAGTTTTGACAGAAATTGCTATGCCCTCCTAAACGAAAGACAAAAAGTGACCTCTTTAACCTTGTGCGCTGCAAATATAACCACATTTTGATGTACGTAAAAGATGCGTAAAATTTATTCCTACAAACAAATTACTAGATACCTTGTAGCGCATTTGGACAGCTTCATATTCCTCGAATATGACTAGTGATGTCCGATTTTTTCAACTAATCGATTAATTGCTAATCGATTATTTTGTTCGGGCCCGCTAATCGGACTCGAATAACTGACACAAGATATTCGATTAATCGAGCTAATCGATTATTTGATTGCGTTAGCCCTACGTTCAAAAATAAAATGTTAGTGCTGACCAACAGTCAGTTACCAATAAACTTGATCTCTAGATTTTACTGACAAATCTGGCAGAAAGCTCTAGAAATATTCCGTGGCCTACCTCTTGATTTCGATGTACGAAGCTGGTTCATCGAACAAGCCTAGGATCGAATCTCTACTGCAAATTCTGTGTTAAATAGTGTAACACCTAAACTTTGCTTTTTCGCAGCAAAAAATATTGTACAATTTTACAACATATTAAAACTTTCTTCAAGACACTTTTTGACTATTCGGTTTGAAATCACATTATTTAATATATTTAATAATTCAATTAGCCTAATTCTTTATGAATTTTCGAGAAAGTATTTTTCCGATTCATTTAATTCTTCAGTTTTGCAACTGTGCATTTGTTTGCAAGTGATTTTGCTGTACGAAAAACTTTACACTAGATTTAAGTGATCGAATCCTACATCCTAAACATTAGGCAAACGAATCAATAAATCAATATCAATAAAATAAACCACCATATAAATTTACTTGTTAACGTTTGAAAAGCGAGAAAAGACACATTTATCTCAAAAATGCTAAACATTCGAATGACAATGAATGTCCCTACTCCCTAGACATCCTGTGACGTGAGTAGGTGCCGTCAGTAGAACCATGCATCCTCTCCTATCAAGTGTTAGATTAGGAACATTTCTAGTTGGGGTCTAGGGAGCCGATTTCGCAGCTTTGTAATCGTTTGACCGGCTTTGCTGAATAGACTTCTGAAGGAACGGAGGTTCCTAGAACTGGCATGTATTTCATCGGTATTTTATAAAGCCCTGGAATCTGTCCTTGAATTCGGTTCTATACTATAATTGGGTCAACGCGAATTCGTTCGGTTCTTGCATGCGAAAAAGAGGGAAGGAAATATTTTATCTCTGGCACTCACACATATTTTAACAATCGCTTATGTGAGTTTGCGTAAGTGCGAACAGCCCTTTAAATCTTTTTTAACTTCGTAGTCGCGACGCACAGTGGCCGGAAGCCGGACAAAACTCAAGTTCTAATTATTGATATTTTATATTTTTTTAAAAGTTCTAATGTATTGAAAAACGTGTTTTCCAAATATCAAGGCAATTGGATTAAATTTGAATTTTTGAGAGCACTTTAAACGTTGTTAAGTCATGTTATTTTAATGATTATTTTCGCTCAGAAAGCACATATTGGGGTTTACTTCGACTAGTAAATACTCACCTAATTCTTATTCGAATTCCATGCGATAGGTTGCATTTTGAAGATTAATAATCAGAATTGTATTTCGTGTTGAATGTTTTTATATAATTCATCATAACTTTTGTAAATGTTTGAAATACCTATTGAGTGGTCTGAAAAAAACTTTTTTTTTGCGCAAACGTGTGCTGTACGATCTGACCCATCGGTTCCCACAGGTCGCATAGTATGCATTTCATAGGAAATTTTCTCTACTTTTCGAATATTAAGGTCCCATTTTGCCCCTTTCTGCCCCGCTGAACAAAAATTTTAATTGAAAATAAAATAGTTTGAATGAAGGCGCATGGTGATTTGTGAAAGTTACAAATAACACATATAATTATATTAAATTGACATGAATATTAATTTTTCAAACCATTGCATTAGGTTTTAACATTTTACTCGTCATCGTCAGTATCATCATGACTGAAAATTAATAAATCTTCCACCTCTTATGCGAAAGTGCTTTTCGATTTGTTATTGTGTCTAAAACTCGGAACTACCGGATCTGACGCAATTAGCAGCTCACGAAACATGTCACCGATAGTTCTCTCACGTGATCCTTCCTAGGCATTTGTTTTCTCGTGTTTTCCTGATTGCTTTATTCATGCATTCCTGGGATCCTTCCGAAAGTTTGTCAATGAGACTCGAAGATTAAACGATTATTTCACATCCTTGAATTAGTAATTTGTGTACTGTTGTAGAACATCCATACAATTTTACGTAGGTAATAATGAACGGTAGCGTTGGACTTATATATTGATGCATCAACTCTTTCACCACTCGAAATCGTTGCTAGCAGCGTCTGAAATCGCTAGATTAAATTAATATCGACTCCTGTTATCTCCAAAGAAAATTCTGCATTGGAAAAAACGTCTTGCTGTAACACCGTTATTGCTACTGCCGAAGCCAGCGTGCGGTTTGTCGACATGTAGACCAAGTTTGACAAAAAAAATCTTCTTGAATTCGCTGTTTGATGCTATTGAGCTGATCGATGTTACCCGTTTTTAAATATTGAGAATAGGTAATATTTCCATTTAATTCTACTCCGAAAATTTATTATGAAATTTAAGTTCAATATTCAATATTAAATTTAAATTCAATATGAAATCTGCTCTCTGAAAAAACGGCAAATACCGACAAATCAAAAAAAGTCTGCACACGGATTCTAAAAATCTTCATTTTCAGATAAATTTGCATATCTGGTATCTCTGATTACAATAATACGATGGTGACACGTCACAAATTATTCACTAACGTATATAGACACTGTATTTTTACTAGTATGAAAACACATGAACAACCCCCTTTTGACCATGTTAAACGACAAATTTTTACTTAGACTCAAGTTTTTTAAATCTATTAAAATGGGACCATTTTGCATATTTCAACATATAATATACTGTATAGTTCGTTTCGAATGCACATTTCTCTTAAAATAGTACAGCGTGAAAAAAGGCAGAACAGTTAATTAATGGCAGTGGATTTTTTTAAAGACTGCTTATTACACACATAACATAATTCTTTGTTTTCTACTCACGTATTCTAGTTTAACGTATTTAACATTTTATTTCCTAAATTAGTGCGACGTATTAATTTAGCCAAAATCGATATCTATTTAAGTACTACATGATCGCCCCGCATAATCAATAACCACAAAACGTGCTTAACCCTCTAGTGCCCAAGTTAATTTCTAGACGGGCTTCGGTAAAATCACTATGAATCATTATAAACACTTTTTAAGTATTCATTGAAGCTTTTTAGAGGTTCGACTGAAGCCCGCCAAATGGCGGCATTGGGAACTAGAGGGTTAACAACTAGTTCGGGATATAGTCACGACTGTATGGGTTATCGGTCAACCATATGGATTATCATTCGTTTATGGTTATTGATTATGCCGAGCAGTTTTCCAACTGCGAAATTTGGCACACAATCTGCTGGTTCACATTTTGACAGTTTATACTGGTTGCCCATATTCGCTTCGCCAGAAACTGACTATACTGACACCGTACACCGTAATCATTATTATTATATATTATATATACTATCCTCAGTTTCGCTGATGACTACTGGATCCTCGAACATAGCAATTTTCTGCTTTTTAAATGAACATTTTGGGTTTTGTCCGACTTTTGTTCGGAGACCCGCCACTGTGCGACGCCAAGAGTTTTGTTTGTGAACACGCAAAAAAATGTTTAGTTTTCGTTCGTGCGCGCTTTTTTATAATTTTGAATGAAATATCAACGTCGCAGCACTAAATCGAAATCGCGACTTTAAATATCCTTACGTGGGATGTAATGCGCTGTATAGCACATCAGATGCGCTATACAGCGCACTATTTGCGACGTAAGGTACAATGTATAATGTGCGGCATGCGAGTAATATCAATTGTCGCCAGTCGACAACTACAATTTTCAACTAAATGGATTATATAAAATAAGTGAGAACAGAGGTTTCGAAACCTCTTGTGTTGTCTTCACCGCTTGCATCACCAATTTTCCCATTTTTGGACAAAGTTGAACTATGATCGAACAATAATCGGGGTCAACTATTCGATTATTCAATAATCGAAAAGTCAGTTATTCGATTAAAAATTAATCGAATATTTCCGCAAATAATCGATTAACTCAATTAATCGAGAAGTAATCGGACATCACTAAATATGACTTCAGTGATGACATGAATTTTATGCTCTGCGTGAATAAAAAATACCTCCCGCATGATGTTACGGTTTTGTCTTTAAAAACAAAAATTACCGGCTGAGAGTTCATTCTTCTATGTCTGACTTAGTATACCAGATATCTGTTGAGATATATTCAATTTAATTTATAGTCGCAATGAGCACAAGCCAAAATAATGTAATAATGTTCATCGGAAATTTCGTAATCGTCGAAATTGGAAGTTTAATTTCGCGAAATTTTAGGCGGAATTTAGCGAAATTCAACGAAATTTTTCGGCAATTTCGTGAAACCGAAATTTCGAGTTTTGCGAAATTATACGAAATCATTCGAAATCTCGCACAGCCTTAGTAATTTGGTAGGTAATATCTGGATACACGGAGCTTTGAAATTTTCGCTTCAACGACATTAATATTTCATCTGTTTTTCGAGGCAGATCTGCTGCTTAAGCACAGTGCAATTGACACTTCGCAACATTATAGTTTTCAATTCATCAATTAACAATCAATTGTAAATCCAGAGATTTTAAGGAATGCAATAGTGCTTATTTAACGAAACATGAACAGAAATCAATGTTTTTTGAGAAGCAAAAACTACACGTTCATTCTACCGGCCAACAGAATCATTGCAGCATGAACAAATGTCAATGATCTAAGTCAGTGTGCATTTTAGGGAAAATTGAACAGATTGATTAGATCCGAGCAATGGTAAATTAAATCATCGCACATGTACTGTTATTCATGTTTTGAAGTAGAATACTCCTCTCAGGAAGTTCGGCTACATAGGGATGTGAAATGAAAATCTAAAACCGAAAAAAGTGGAAAATATGTCCAATTTCAAATGCTAATAAATCGGTTAGTATTCGATGGATTTCCTTCGTTCTTGCAGCAGTAGATTGGAAAATCTTCTAAGATTCTTCCCAAATGCAGCTTATTGTAATTTTATCATTCAAACTATTGTACTATTGAAAATAGTCAAGCCTTGTCAAAACGAAAAATTCGGCCTCTGATTGGTCGTTATATGAAGCAAGCACGGTCGACAGAATCATAGACCTTGCCATCTGAAATGTGATATTTGGCCCATATAAGAGCCTGTTTCACCCGAAGCCGCTCATTATAATTCTAGACTGCGAATACAGCAGTCCTCCCTTAGCAGCAGCAGCAGCAGCAGAATTAGTGCAGTGTATCAGTACCAGCATCGATAGCGGTGGATAGCAGTCACAGCCGTGGTAAGGCAACGAATAGCGCAGCGCGTCTCAGCATTGATGGCAAGGCCAGCTGATGCAGGGCAGCGGATACCAATGGCAACGGAAGCGTCCGCTGATGTGGCAACGGGGATAGCGCAGCGGTTGCAGTTGGACTCAACATCAATATTAGCAGGGCCAGTTGATGCAGTGGGGCATTTTAATGAAATGCTGTCTCTGAGCGATAGCGGGCACACTAGTAAATGCATCCAATGAAAAGAACGTTCTGGAAAACTGGCTTTCAAAATACATGAGTCGTCTAGTTTTAAGTGTCAAGCTTTTCACTGTTTATTTTACCCCAAGGAATACTCTATTCGCACAAATTGAGTCAATATTTGCTCTTAAATCAATTTACACTTTCAAGAAATTTTGAACAGATATATATTTGGCTTCATCTCCGTGTCTCCTTTAGTCATGATCACAACATCCGAAAAGCTTCCGTTATCAGCATAAAAATTAAGTTTTCGCATAATCAAAAATCAAAATTATTAAGTCCAAATCATGAAAAGCAACTTACTATATTATCGAAAATGGCCAATCCGTGTTAAAGCGCAAAATTCGATTGATCTGACTGGCGTTAATATGATTGCTTCCCAAGCACAGTCGACAGAAACATAGACCTTGCAAATTGAATGTGCTGTTTGTCTGTATAAGAGTAAGGATGGGTAATATCGATCGAAATGGATATCGATAGTTATCGATCATTTACTACTACTATCGATAACTATCGAAGGGTTTTTCATCCCTATATAAGTGCCTGTTTAGGTCGAAGCCGCTTCTAATAGTTCTAGACAGCGACAACAGCAGTTCTCCCTTAGCAGCAGCAGTAGCAGTGCAGTGGATACCAGCGATATCGGATAGCGGCCACAGCTGCGGCATAGTAATGGATAGCGCACTAGCTGCAGCGGATCTCAATATCGATAGCAGCTGGGCCAGCTGATGTAGGGACAGCGGATACCAATACCAGCGTATAGCGGCCAAAACATTGGCATGGCTACGGATAGCGTAGCAGTTGCAGCGGGTATCAGCATCGATAACAGCTGATGCATTGAGGCAGTCTCTGCGCGAAAGCGGGCGTTAATACATTCAATGAATAGTTGACTCATTTTGACAACACATGAGCCGTCTAGTTTTGAGTGTTTATTCACTGTTTATTTTACCACAAGGAATACTTTATTCGCACTGTCAGTGATAACGCCAAGATGTGATCGGTATCTTACTCGATATTGAACAACAAATGAAAAAACGACTGAAACGCAAGCAGCCGAGTTATCTTTCTTGTAAAAGTATTCTACTTCATCCTTGCGGTTGTGGCTTTGCACACAACCCTCCCGTGATTTTTTTTATTTCATTTATTAGATAAATAAAACGATTATTTGCAACTTTGCTCAAATAAGCCAGAAATTTAATTTACATTATCAAGCATATGCCCTTGAATAAAATCGAAGCCACGTTGAGAGTATTCACATGCATGTCGAGTTTGTTGCTACTACGCTATAGCTCTTTTGCATAGAAAAAGTGTAGTAGGTAACGAAAACGAATATCACTTTATATGTGAATCATTAACAGGTGCTTGTTTACTCAACAACGACGCCTCAATGTAGCATCATCTCACGATCGAATTCATCTCACCGATTAGCCTCAACTCACTACCGAAGTCATCACATCGTTCAGCTTCATCTCACGATCAAAGTCATCACATCAAACCACAAGCTACAACAGTGCGACATCGGCAGCAGAGGCGACAAGACATTTGCGGTACAATGACCTTTCTCAGTTGGGATAAAACGCACAAAACGAAATGAAAAACATTTATTTCTATACTTCATATTCAATATTGTATTGACGAATTGTATTTACTTAACAATTGTTTTATTCCCTATATAAGCCAAAATGGCAAGCCAAATAAATCAGTTCATAACTAGCTCTAAACTTGTGCGCGTCTTCTTAGTAAGAGTTCCGATAACCACCCGACTTGCCATAATTGGTGACCCCGTGTTTGCAAATAGTAACAGTGAAGTCTAAATCGAAAAATGGCAACGGACGACAAGTTTTCACCCGGTAACCTGAGCACAACCGGACCGACAGCATTGACAACACCCAACTGAAAGAGAGTTGGAAATTGGCAAACTTTCCGACTCAGCAAACATTTTTCGTCTGAAAATAAAGGACACGAGTAATATTATACATTTCCTCATCGATACTGGAGCTGATGTGTCCGTCATACCGAAAAGTTTAAACTCAGTTCGGATTGAACCAACCACCATCAAATTGTTTGCCGCAAACGGAACACCGATTGAAGTGTATGGAGAAGCGTTATTAAAAGTGAATCTTGGACTCCGTCGAGAATTTATGTGGACATTCCTTATTGCTGATGTGACATCCAGCATAATCGGTGCGGATTTCATTAGTCATCACGATTTGCTGATCGATTTAAAACGCCATCGTCTAATCGACAATACAACTAAACTCGAAGCAATGGCGGTTTTAGCGCGGACCAGTGAATTTTCTATTCGCACTTTTTCTACAGAATCACCATATGCAGAGCTACTGGCCCAATTTCCATCCATCACACGTTTGGCTCCCCCCGGTTCAGTTAGTAAATCATCCACCGTACATCGCATCGTGACAACAGGTCAGCCGACCTTCGCTCGACCGAGACGGCTTTCACCGGAGAAGCTTTCTGCTGCACGGACCGAACTTGACAACCTGATGAAACTGGGAATTTGCCGACCCTCATCCAGTACCTGGGCAAGTCCGCTTCACATAGTAAAAAAAGCCGACGGTTCATGGCGGCCCTGTGGAGATTACCGCTCACTTAACGCTCAAACAATTCCCGATAGATATCCTGTACCTTCAGGATTTCACCACCATTTTGCAAGGTAAAACCATTTTTTCTAAGGTTGACTTGCAAAAGGCCTTCCACCAAGTGCCCATCCATCCCGACGACATTCCGAAGACTGCGATCACCACACCATTTGGATTATTTGAGTTTTCTTCTATGACGTTCGGCTTGCGCAACGCTGCTCAAACATTCCAGAGGCTGATACACGAAGTTTTACGAGGAATAGATTTTGTATACCCATACAGTGCTGTTCGGAAAAATAGCAGTGGCTCACATTTTCTTCAAATGTGAATAGTGTTCTTCTAGTTTATGTGATTCATTTCGATTCGCATCTGATAAATAATCTTTATAAATGAAGTGACAAAAACATATTTAGTTTTGATTAAAATAAACAATGGTTTGCTCAGATGGTTCTAAAGTTTATTTCCAACATGTTCGAAATAATAGCAGCATAAACAATACATCAACAGAAGTACCAAATTTAACTAACAATTCAACGCTTTTATTATTTAAAGCTTGTTGTTAGAATTAGTATTTTGTAGTTTATCTTTTATTTTTTATCACAGCTGCACATCTTCGCGGCATTGAATCTACAATCTTCTGGCACCTTGTGATAGGTATTTCTGACCACGCACGCTACACTACAGCCCAAAGTTGCTCCGTATTTGTCGACATAGCTTCATAAACTGCCCGTTTGACGTCGCCTCACAAGTTTTCGATTGGGTTTAGGTCAGGTGACCGAGCTGGCCAATCCATCAGATCAATGTTGTTGGCTTGAAACCATGTTGTTGCATGTCTGCTTGTTTGTTTTGGATCATTGTCTTGTTGGAAGACCCATTTCAAGGGCATTTCCTCCTCTGCGTACGGCAGCATGATATGATAGCAGTATTTTAACATAGCCGAAGGCGTCCATGATCCCGGGTATACGATGTATAGGTCCTACACCGTTGTACAAAAAACATCCCCATACCATGATTTTAGCACCTCCATGTTTTACCGTCTTAACAGTGAACTGAGGAAAAAATTCTGTACCCGGTGGACGTCTAACGAACATACGCTTTCCACCCGTGCCAAACAGTACTATTTTGCTTTCATCCGTCCACAGAATATTTTTCCATTTTTCGATAGGCCAATTAACGTGAACTTTGGCGAAACAAAGTCGATTCTGTATGTGACGTGCTTTCAGTAGAGGTACTTTTCTCGGACTTCTCGCGCGCAGATCAGCTTCAATCAAACGTTTTCTGATATTTGACGTGCATATGGGAAGATTTAGCACATTCTTCAGTGTCCTTGAACTGATTTGCGAGTACTTTTTAACCATACGGACGATTTGACGATCAGTTTTCGCGATGTTACTCGCTTTCTGCCGCGAGTTTCACTCTTGGGTTTCCAATGTAGTGCATTGTACACCTTCTTAGCAGAGCAGTCTAAAATTTCCTGCACTTCACGGTATGTTTTTCCACTTGAAATTACCTGTTTGATGCGATCTCGTTCTTCGACAGAGCAATGCTTTGGGCGTCCCATCTTCCTAAAAAATAACAGAGCTCTGGTACTTTTTAATTTGATTAAATAACAAGTTTCATTTACACTTTCGACTTCACAACAAAAACACATTAACTATAGTTGAGTATCTTTAATAACTTGGCGTAATGAAGTTGTTTTCTATAGGCACTGCTATTTTTAATAACAACCAGAAATGTTCGACTAGTGAAAAAAAAAAACAATTGGATTCTGAGAACAAATGAGTATAGAAGGAACACAATAGCGCTTCACAATCTTCACTCACTACCACATCTTCGTGCACGTTTAAAGTCTGTCATGCATTACACTCACACAAGTACACAATAAATATGAACTACCCTTACTTGCACTGCTATTATTTCGAACAGCACTGTACATCGACGACATCTTCATCGCTTCGTCTTCACCAGAGGAACATCATGATCATCTCCGACAGCTTTTCGTGAGACTGGCAGATCACAACCAAGCGATCAACACAGCGGAGTGTGAGTTCGGCCGAACTGAAATTATATTCGTTGGTCACTCAGTTTCAGCCGAAGGCATACGGCCGATACCCGAGCGCCTCGAAGCTATACGCAATTTTCAGCGCCCCACCACAGTTAAGGATCTCAAACGTTTTCTCGCAATGATCAACTTCTATCGGAGATTCCGAATGCCATACTAACACAAGCGCCACTGCTCGAAATGATCCCTGGCAATAAGCGAAATGATCGATCACCACTCACTTGGTCAGAACAGACAGCTGCAGCATTCGAACAGTGTAAGCAACAATTGGCACAATCTGCATTGCTCGCTCACCCAGCAAAGGACGCAGAGCTATCTTTATAGGTGGACGCATCAAATATTGCAGCCGGAGCTGTTCTTCATCAAATTATCAATGGAAACACACAACCTCTAGGTTTCTTTTCCAAAAAAATTGATAAAGCTCAACTTAAATACAGCACGTACGATTGGGAGTTAACTGCAATTTATCTGGCCACAAAACATTTCAAATACATGCTGGAAGGAAGTAATTGTCACATATATACTGATCACAAACCGATCATATTCGCATTCCAACAGAGTCCCGAAAAAGCTACGAATCGTCAAGCCCGACAATTAGACTACATCGGCCAAATCACCACCGATATACGACATGTGACTGGAAAAGAGAATATCACGGCTGATCTTCTCTCTCGAATCGCGGCCGTTCATAGTGTCCCGTTAGTTGATTTTGATGCTCTCGCAGTTTACCAAGAGACCGATGACGAGCTGCGAAACATACGCGAAGGTAAATTAAAATCGTCGTTGAAGCTTAAACGGTTTACTGTTCCAGGCAGCTCCAATCAGTTATACTGCGATTATTCGGGTGATAGGTTCAGACCATTTGTCACAAGCAAATTTCGGGATAGTTTTCTGAAAGCGACGCACTGCCTGCCTCATCCTGGTACCCGTGGTACGGCCAAGCTGATGACGCAGAGATTCGTTTGGCCAGACATACGAAAGGATAGCATCGCCTACGCAAGAAATTGTGTTGACTGTCAACTAGAGATGCACCGAATAGCACTATTCGGCCTTCGGCCGAATACCGAATAACCTATTTTCCATTATTCGGTGAGACGAATATTCGGCCGAATAGCGAAACCTCGGAACGCCTACTATGCAGCTGCGGTGCATTATACATGAGCAGAATCAAATTTCTTAGCAAGGGCTGCTTGCAACTGTGTGAGATTTGGTCTGCCAATCCTGGTAAAGTAGTTGGCATTATTAAGCATATTCTACCTGACTGGGAGCGTGCCGAGGCAACCGGTCATTCACTCGATCAATAGTGGGTGTCTGGTTTTCTACATGGTACGTATAGTAATGAGGATATACTACAATAGTTCTAATTAATGGACGCAGTAGTCTAGTTCCACTACAAATAAAAAAAAAAGTTGATCGTATAATAACAAAATAATCAAATGGTCATTGTTTGAAGTTTAAATTGTTTCTTTCGCCTTTCGACTGTACATGTACGAAAATGATTGAAAATTGTCCGAACTATTGCAGAAGAAATAATTTTGCGCCTATGGAATAAGGCACGCTAATCCGTGGCGGACCTACATTTGTTCTTATTTGAGTTGGCGTTTAAAAATAATGTTTTTAAGGATTATGGTTAACAATTTTGGATGTGACTTTGGCTCAGAAAAAATATACCTCATCGGAACAAGATATGAACTATTGTGTGGAGATTGCGGTTCGTGTTTCGTTTTAACGAGATATATTCCTTTCTAAGCCCAAGTTACATCTTCAGTTTTCATTTACCCCCGTTAATAAAACTTTGCACTATACTTTTATATTATTTTCTGATAATCATTGGCCACTATTCGGCTTATTCGGCCGAATAATAAACTTACTATTCGGCGAGCCGAATATTCGGCAAAATCCAATTTTTGCTGATATTCGGCCCGAATATTCGGTGCATCTCTACTGTCAACGTTCAAAAGTTACCCGTCACACGCACTCATCTCCTGGCCGGTATGCTTTACCTGATAATAGGTTTAGGCACATAAAAATCGACATCGTCGGACCTTATCCGCTGAGTAACGGATACCGATACTGTCTCACAATTATCGTCAGATTTTCTCAATGGCCGGAGGCGATCCCAGTTCCCGATATGACTGCGCAATCCATCGCTCATGCCCTAGTAGACGGTTAGATATCTCGCTTTGGTGTGTCTACGCATATCACGACAGATCAAGGACGTCAATTCCAGTCATCACTGTTCGCAGAATTAGTGCGTGTTTGCGGAATGAACCATCTTCGCACAACACCGTACCACCCTCAATCTAATGGTATTATTGAGCGGTGGCACAGAACACTCAAAGCAGCTATAGTTTGCCCGCACCTTTTTTGATTTTGGGAGATTTTAACTCTCACTGTTCGCTATGGGGGTCGCTGTACGACGACAACCGATCTTCTTTAATCTGTAACTTGATCGACGACTTCAATATGACAGTTTTGTATACTGGGGAAGCGACACGCGTACCTAATCCTCCAGCACGTGAGAGCGTGCTTGACCTATCCCTCTGCTCGACATCACTAGCGTTAGATTGCCAGTGGAAAGTAATCAACGATCCCCACGGTAGTGATCATCTTCCAATCGTTATATCAATTGCTAATGGTTCAGTAATATTGATTGGAAGTGTTATGAGTCTATTATAGCGCAATCTATCGAGACTCACGAGGAACTTCCTCCGTATGAAGAATACGCGTTCTTAGCTGGCTTGATAATCGACGCCGCGACTCAAGCTCAGACGAAACCGATACCCGGGGTGACGATTAGACAGCGCCCTCCCAACAAATGATGGGGCAAAGAGTGCTCTGAGCTGTACGCGCGAAGGTCCGCGGCGTATAAGGACTACCGGGAGTACGGCACTGTCAACCTGCTTCGAAAGTACGAGGCACTGGGCAGGCAGAAGAAGAGCTTAGTAAAGGCGAAAAAACGCGGGTACTGGCGGCGGTTCGTAAACGCGTTGTCGAGGGAAACAGCGATGAGCACTCTTTGGGATACCGCCAGGCGCATGCGGAACCGTGACGTTTCGAATGAAAGTGAGGAGTATTCAGATCGCTGGATACTCGATTTTGCCAAAAAGGTCTGTCCGGACTCTGTATCGGAACAGAAAACCTTTCGCGACGCGTTATTAGTAACTACGTGAGAGCCTCCATTTTCGATGTTGGAATTTTAAATGGCTCTCCTGTCGTGCAACAATAAGGCTCCAGGGTTAGATAGAATAAAATTCAACCTGTTGAAGAATCTACCCGACTGTGCAAAAAGACGCTTGTTGAATTTGTTCAACAAGTTTCTTGAGCTAAATATTGTTCCGCATGACTGGAGGGAGATAAAAGTCATTGCTATTCGGAAACCCGGGAAACCTGCCTCTGATCACAATTCATATAGGCCGATTGCGATGCTCTCTTGCCTCCGGAAATTAATGGAGAAAATGATCCTCTTACGGTTAGACAAATGGGTCGAAACTAACGGTTTACTTTCAGATACTCAATTTGGCTTTCGCCGAGGCAAAGGGACGAACGATTGCCTAGCGTTGCTTTCTACTGAAATTCAACTCGCATTTGCTCGAAAAGAGCAAATGGCTTCTGCGTTCTTGGATATTAAGGGGGCTTTTGACTCTGTCTCTGTAGAAGTTTTAAGCGCGAATCTTCATTCGCAGGGACTTTCACCAAATTTGAATAACTTTTTGCTCAATTTGTTGTCAGAAAAGCATATGTATTTCTCACATGGCGATTCGACAACTTCCCGAATTAGTTACATGGGCCTTCCCCAGGGCTCATGTTTAAGTCCTCTCTTATATAATTTTTACGTCAATGACATCGATGAATGTCTTGCAAATTCATGCACGCTAAGGCAACTTGCAGACGATAGCGTTGTATCCATTACTGGTAGCGAAGCTAGCGATCTGCAAGAATCATTGCAAGATACCTCAGACAATTTGTCTGAGTGGGCTCTTAAGCTGGGTATCGAATTCTCTCCGGAGAAAACTGAGCTGGTCGTTTTTTATAGGAAGCATAACCCAGCTCAGGTGCAGCTCGTACTAACGGGTAAAACGATCTCTCAGGTTTTAGTCGCTAAATATCTCGGGGTCTGGTTCGACTCTAAATGCACCTGGGCTTGTCATATTAGGTATCTGACACGAAAATGCCAACAGAGGATTAATTTTCTTCGTACGATTACCGGAACCTGGTGGGGAGCCCACCCAAGAGACCTTCTGAGGTTATACCAAACAACAATACTGTCAGTTCTTGAGTACGGTTGTTTCTGCTTTCGCTCCGCTGCGAACACGCATATTTTGAAACTAGAAAGAATACAATATCGTTGTTTGCGTATTGCCTTGGGTTGCATGCAGTCGACCCATACGATGAGTCTTGGAGTGTTAGCGGGTATTCTTCCGTTGAAACATCGTTTTTGGTATCTCTCTTACCGGTTGCTAATTCGATGCACAGTTATGAACCCATTAGTAATTGAAAATTTCGAGAGGTTGGTCGACCTTCAATCTCAATCCAGATTTATGACTTTATATTTTGACTATATGGCTCAAGATATTAATCCTTCTTCATACTATTCCTCCAATGTCGCACTTTTAGATACTTCTAATAATGCTATATTCTTCGACACCACCATGAAACAAGACATTTCTGGTATCCCGGATCAATTGCGACCCCAAGAGATCCCTAAGATTTTTTCCAATAAGTTTAAACATGTTAGTTATGATAAAAGGTTTAACTGACGGATCTAATCTAGATGAGTCCACTGGCTTCGGTGTTTTCCACGAAAATTTTACCGCCTCCTACAAACTCGATGCTCCTGCTTCCGTGTACGTCGCAGAACTTGCTGCTATTCAGTACTCTCTTGGAATCATCGAAACCCTACCCATAGACCACTACTTCATCTTCACAGATAGTCTCAGTGCCATTGAGGCTCTGCGATCGATGAAGCCTGTGAAGCACACCCCGTATTTCCTGGGGAAAATAGGGCGGTTTTTAAGTGCTTTAACAGATAAAAATTACCGGGTTACCTTAGCGTGGATCCCTTCTCATTGCTCGATTCCGGGTAATGAAAAGGCTGACTCTTTAGCTAAGGTGGGTGCTATTGATGGCGATATTTATGAAAGACCAATTGCTTATGATGAATTTTATAGTATTTTGCGTCAGAGAACACTCAACAGTTGGCAATCATCATGGAACTCAGATGAACTGGGACGGTGGCTACATTCCATTTTTCCTAAGGTATCGACGAAAGCATGGTTCAAGGGGTTGGATGTAGGTCGGGACTTCATTCGCGTGATGTCCAGACTTATGTCCAATCACTACACGTTAAACACGCATCTCTTTCGTATAGGGCTTGTAGACAGTAATCACTGCGTTTGTGGCGATGGCTACCATGACATCGAGCATGTTGTTTGGTCGTGTGCCGAATTCTGTGATGTTAGGTCCGAGCTTCTAGATTCCCTCCGGGCCCGAGGAAAACAACCGAACGTACCCGTTAGAGACATTCTGGGAAGCGGTGATCTCCAGTACATGACACAACTGTACTGTTATTTGAAAAAGACTGACATTGAAATTTAATATTCTTTTGTAAAACAATCACTCAGGTTTTAGTCGCTAAATATCTCGGGGTCTGGTTCGACTCTAAATGCACCTGGGCTTGCCATATTAGGTATCTGACACGAAAATGCCAACAGAGGATTAATTTTCTTCGTACGATTACCGGAACCTGGTGGGGAGCCCACCCAGGAGACCTTCTAAGGCTTTACCTAACAACGATATTGTCTGTAATTGAGTACGGGTGTTTCTGCTTCCGCTCCGCAGCAATCACTCATTTGATCAAACTGGAACGAATACAATATCGTTGTTTGCGTATTGCCTTAGGTTGCATGCAGTCGACCCATACGATGAGTCTTGAAGTGCTAGCGGGTATTCTTCCGTTGAAACATCGTTTTTGGAATCTCTCTTACCGGTTGCTAATTCGATGCACAGTTATGAACCCATTAGTAATTGAAAATTTCGAGAGGTTGGTCGACCTTTAATCTCAATCCAGATTTATGACTTTATATTTTGACTATATGGCTCAAGATATTAATCCTTCTTCATACGATTCCTTCTATGTCGCACTTTTAGATACTTCTAATAATGCTATATTCTTCGACACCACCATGAAACAAGACATTTCTGGTATCCCGGATCAATTGCGACCCCAAGAGATCCCCAAAAATTTTTCCAATAAGTTTAACTATGTGAGTTATGATAAAAGGTTTTACACAGACGGATCTAATTCAGATGAGTCCACTGGCTTCGGTGTTTTCCACGAAAATTTTACCGCTTCCTACAAACTCGATGCTCCTGCTTACGTGTACGTCGCAGAACTTGCTGCCATTCAGTACTCTCTTGGGATCATCGAAACCCTGCCCATAGACCACTACTTCATTTTCACAGACAGTCTCAGTGCCATTGAGGTATTTCCTGGGGAAAATACGGCGGTTTTTAAGTGCTTTAACAGATAAAAATTACCGGGTTACCTTAGCGTGGGTCCCTCCTCATTGTTCCATTCCGGGCAATGAAAAGGCTGACTCTTTAGCTAAGGTGGGTGCTATTGATGGCGATATTTATGTAAGACCAACTGCTTATGATGAATTTTATAGCATTTTGCGTCAGAGAACACTCAACAGTTGGCAATCATCATGGAACTCAGATGAACTGGGACGGTGGCTACATTCCATTTTTCCTAAGGTATCGACGAAAGCATGGTTCAAGGGGTTGGATGTAGGTCGGGACTTCATTCGCGTGATGTCCAGACTTATGTCCAATCACTATACGTTAAACACGCATCTCTTTCGTATAGGGCTTGTAGACAGTAATCACTGCGTTTGTGGCGATGGCTACCATGACATCGAGGATGTTGTTTGGTCGTGTACCGAATACTGTGGTGTTAGGTCTGAGCTTATAGATTCCCTTCGGGCCCGAGGAAAACAACCGAACGTACCCGTTAGAGACATTCTGGGAAGCGGTGATCTCCAATACATGACACAGCTATACGGGTTTGTAAAAAATGCTGGCATTAAAATTTGATTTCTTTTATCTATTTGCTAGAATACAATTTCTGTCACAAGCTGAAAGAGAATGATACACCCGGCTGGAGACACTAAAACGAAGACTCGGCATCTCTATGTTTACGCAGACACCTCAGACCAAAGCTGCTCAAATAGAACATCACTGGTTAGCCACGTACAAATGAATACATTCTGTAATATAAAATAGTTAAAAACAAAATTGTAACACCCCTCCTCTCACCTTAAATCCCCACTAGCTCGTAGTCGGCCGCGAGAATAAAAAAAAGGCCTCCCTCTTTTCCCTGCTAATTTAGAATTAAATAAAAATGTACTTGGCTCAGTTAAACATAAATTGTATCGTGCCGTGTCAAATAAAGTATTTAAAAACTAAATTACGGTGTGCGGTTATTCTGAGCCACATTCATTTATTGTTATTTAACTGTTTCTCGAAGCTCTGCTATTTAAAACCAAAGCTCCATTTTTAGTCTTTTTTAGATTTTTTAGAACCAATAATGTTGATAGCAGTGCATTTGAACCTTGAACCTTTCGTTAGTATTTAGCATACAAACCTTTGTTTTTCAGTCATGCTATCTCACATATTTCATACATGCATTATTTATATGCTACTGACTTGCAACAACACAATATATATATATATATATATATATATATATATATATATATATATATATATATATATATATATATATATATATATATATATATATATATATATATATATATATATATATATATATATATCATGGTTAAAACCAAAAGCATGGTTAAATTAATCGTTCACAGCGTTTTTTTTTTCAATTTTAGGAATTTACACATGATATTTGTTTTTCGCAACGGGTTTGCATACTGGTTGTGGATCTTTATTCAAAGTTAAATTAACCGTTCTGTGTACACGATGAAAAAGCACCCTTATGCACATCGAAAGGTAATCCATTAAAATGACTCGAAATTCTTGCAACTTATTAAATTTCTACTTTCAGGCAAACGTTCCAGAGTCCAGAGCCAAACGGACAACCAATCGTATTCCGGGAATATATTTATTAATCATTATTTATAATTATTTTGAAATAATCCATATCTAACGCTTATCATGTACTTAAATTTATCCACTTGAAGCATTATTTATACCTATCTGTGTAGTTTAACATTATTCATATCTGTGTAGTTTAACCCCAATCTTATTTTGGTGTTAATTTGATGCACGAATTTTAAATCATTCAAAATGCAAGTTTTTGTTTGAAATTTCATATTGAGTGAGCTTCATGGTGTCAACACATAGATACATAACAAATACCAGAATTCAGTTTTTAGAAAAACGGAAAAGTTTTCGCACTATTTAAAAAAGAAGAGGGCAATATCTCTAAGAGCGAGGAGTCAAATTGGCACAGACTATCTTTCTAGTTATAATTAAACTAAGTCATACAGAATCATTCCGCGTCGAACACTCGACAGAAACGGACGTGCAAAGTGGTCGTTCTATTACAATCCGGTCCGTGTGTACGAATAGCCAAACAAAAGAGTGTATTATTCGCGCTAAAGGCCAACTAGATTGTGAGTTGTGTCGATACGTTCTGTACCCGGCTCACAACTTTGGCTGTATTGGTGCAAAATACCAGCTGCAGTTTTGATCTGTGCACCGTGAATAGATCTTTTTAATCCAAGCCCATCAGTTGACAGTCGAGTCCGTGTCGCTGTGCTGAGTGATCTCACACCCGGCTCACTGCTGGTGGCTGTATTGGTGCTGCTGTACTGGTGCTGCTGGCTGCTTTGGGTGCAGCTTCGAACGATCGGACAACCACTGCTGGAAGGAAGAAGTAAAGAGGTACGTGTTCTTGTCGGCGCTAGTGCGCTAGTGCGCTACATTTAGCGCAATGGATATAGATCCCTCGCCTCCCGTGCCACCATCCCCGAACCCCACTGACCCTGACCCTTCTGTTACCCCCTCCCCTGTTCATTTTCCAGTCCCCCCTCGCCCCAGGCTTTACCCGGACGGATCTCAACAGGGCAGCTATACTGTTTATTTTCGTCCAAAGGCAGGAGTGAATTCAAAGCGTTTAAACATACTGCAAATTGCTAAAGACCTGACGAAGGGGTACAAGGCCGTGACCGAAATTTCCAAGGTCCGACCTAACAAGCTCCGTGTCGTGGTCAGTGATCTGGCACAGGCCAATGCTATCGCTTGCTCTGAGCTCTTCACACGCGAGTATCGCGTCTACATACCCGCACGAGACGTGGAGATCGACGGTGTCATAACCGATTCGAGTCTGTCGGTCGAGTGTATCCTAAAAAGCGCAACCGGTTGCTTCAAAAATACTGAAACACAGGCGAAGATTTTGGATTGTAAGCAATTGCGGTCCATGTCTCTCGTCGGCGGTAAAAAGTTTACACTCCGTCAGACTCGTTTCGCGTTACGTTTGCCGGATCTGCACTCCCTAGCCACGTCTCGATCGACCGGGTTCGTCTGCCTGTGCGATTGTATGTACCCCGTGTTATGAATTGCACCAATTGCAAGCAGTTAGGCCACACAGCCGCCTACTGCTGCAATAAGGCACGATGTAGCAAGTGTGGGGAGACTCATGCGGAAGATTCTTGCAGTGTTAATGCTGAAAAATGTATTCACTGTGGGGAAAACCAGCATGAGCTCTCCACATGCCCGGTGTACATGCAGCGCAGAGATAAAATCAAGCGGTCACTTAAGGAGCGTTCAAAGCGTTCTTACGCTGAGATGCTGAAGAAGACCGTGACCACTTCTACCATAACATCGAACCCTTTTGATCTGTTGCCCTCTGATGAAACCGATTCTGACGATTCATCAGCGGGAACATCTTATGCCAATCCTGGGGAGTCTAGGAAGAGGAAAAATGTTTCTTCTCCTAAACTTCCCCGTAAAGGTCCTAAGATTTCCCAAAGTGTAATGAAAAGTACGAACAAACCAAACAGTGCTGCGGAAAAACCGAAGCAAACTCCTCCTGGGCTTGCAAATTTAAAGTCCCAGAAGGAGTTCCCAGCACTGCCAGGAACATCTAAAACCCCAGTTGTTCCTTTTGCACATCCAGTTGATGAAACAAACTCTGGATTAGTGAAATTTTCTGACATTGTGGACTGGATTTTTGAAAATTTCAATGTACCCGATCCAATTAAAATTTTTCTTACAGCATTCCTCCCAACAGTTAGATCATTTTTGAAGCAGTTGACTGCCCAATGGCCCCTCCTTGCAGCGATTGTATCCTTCGATGCCTAATTCAACTGCGTATATGAAGGATTCTATCTCTGTCTTACAGTGGAATTGTAGAAGTATTTTACCAAAAATTGATTCGTTTAAAGTTTTGATAAATAAAAACAAATGCGATGCATTTTCCCTTTGTGAAACTTGGCTTACTTCAAATATTGATCTCAACTTCCATGATTTTAATATTATTCGCCTTGATCGAGACACCCCATATGGAGGAGTACTTTTAGGGATTAAAAAGTGCTATTCTTTCTATCGTATTAACCTCCCCTCGATTCCAGGCATCGACGTTGTCGCATGTCAAATGACAATACAAGGTAAAGAGCTTTGTATTGCCTCAATATATATTCCTCCCAGAGCACAGGTTGGGCAACGGCTGCTCTTTGATTTAATAGAACTTCTTCCCTCGCCACGTTTGATTTTGGGAGACTTCAACTCTCATGGCGTGGCTTGGGGTTCCCCATACAATGATAACCGCTCCTCTTTAATCTATAACCTTTGCGATGACTTCGACATGACTATTTTAAACAACGGTGAAATGACACGTATCCCGAAACCTCCAGCGCGCCCAAGCGCTTTGGATCTATCCTTATGTTCGACGTCGCTACGGTTGGATTGCACATGGAAGATAATCCTTGATCCTCACGGTAGCGACCATTTGCCTATTCTTATTTCAATTAATAACGGGTCAACTCGCATGCGACCAATTGACATTCCGTATGACCTCACACGGAATGTCGATTGGAAGTTATACGAGGAAATGATTTCAAAAGCGGTCGAGTCGATTCAACATCATCCACCACTTGAAGAATACAACCTCCTCGCGGGCTTGATTCTCGACGCCGCGTTGCAAGCCCAAACGAAGAAATATCCCGGCGTAACGATCAAAGAACGGCCTCCCACTCCGTGGTGGGACCAAGAGTGCTCCGATGTCTACACGCAAAGATCCGACGCGTATCTGACCTTCCGGAATACAGACGATGCCGACGACTTTAAACGTTATTCGGAGCTTGATACCAAGTTTAAAAGCTTGACTAAGGCAAAGAAACGCGGATATTGGCGTCGGTTCGTAAACGAGACGTCGAGGGAGACATCAATGAGCACTCTTTGGAACACAGCCCGAAGAATGCGGAATCGCGTAACGGTCAACGAAAGCGAGGAGTCTTCAAGTAGGTGGATATTTGATTTTGCCAGGAAAGTATGTCCGGACTCTGTTCCTGAGCAAAACATTGTTCGCGATGCGTCTCCGGGCCACGACGCGATTGAATCACCTTTTACGATGGCAGAATTTTCAGTTGCCCTCCTGTCCTGTAACAATAACGCGCCTGGGTTAGATAGAATCAAATTCAACTTGTTGAAGAATCTACCCGGCAATGCCAAGAGGCGCTTGTTGAACTTGTTCAATAAGTTCCTGGAGCAAAATATTGTACCGCAGGATTGGAGGCAAGTGAAGGTGATCGCCATCCAAAAACCAGGGAAACCAGCTTCTGATCACAACTCTTATAGGCCGATTGCAATGCTATCCTGTATCCGGAAATTGATGGAAAAAATGATACTCCGTCGTTTAGACCATTGGGTCGAATCAAATGGTCTACTATCAAATACTCAATTTGGCTTCCGCCGTGCCAAAGGGACGAATGATTTTCTTGCGTTGCTTTCAACAGATATTCAGCTGGCGTATGCTCGCAAAGAACAAATGGCGTCTGCGTTCTTGGACATTAAGGGGGCTTTTGATTCCGTTTCTATTGACATTCTTTCGGGTAAACTTCACCGACAAGGATTTTCTCCAATTTTGAACAATTTTTTGCACAATTTGTTGTCCGAAAAGCACATGCATTTTACGCACGGCGATTTGGCAACTTTTCGCATTAGCTACATGGGTCTTCCCCAGGGCTCATGTTTAAGCCCCCTTCTTTACAACTTTTATGTAAATGACATCGACGAATGTCTGGCAAACTCATGCACGATAAGACAACTTGCAGACGACGGTGTAATCTCTGTTACAGGAGCCAAAGCTGCCGATTTGCAAGGACCATTGCCAGATACCTTGGACAATTTGTCTGCTTGGGCTTTACAGCTAGGTATCGAATTCTCTCCGGAGAAGACTGAGATAGTAGTTTTTTCTAGGAAGCATGAACCTGCTCAGCTTCAAACACAATTAATGGGTAAAACGATTTCTCAGGTTTTGGTACACAAATATCTTGGTGTCTGGTTCGACTCTAAAGGCACCTGGGGTTGTCACGTGAGGTATCTGATGAAAAAATGTCAACAAAGAGTGAATTTTCTTCGTACAATAACCGGACAATGGTGGGGAGCCCACCCAGGAGACCTTATAAGGCTTTACCAAACAACGATATTGTCTGTTATTGAATACGGGTGTTTCTGCTTCCGCTCCGCAGCAAACACACATTTGATTAAACTGGAGCGAATACAATATCGTTGTTTGCGTATCGCCTTGGGTTGCATGCAATCGACCCATACGATGAGTTTGGAGGTCTTAGCTGGAGTTCTACCATTGAAAAACCGCTTCTGGAGCCTGTCTTCTCGTATTCTTATCAAATGTGAGGTCTTGAACCGTCCCGTGATTGAAAATTTTGAAAGGTTAATCGAACTTAATTCTCAAACCCGTTTTATGACATTGTATTTCAATCACATGTCCCAAAATATTAACCCTTCTTCGAATATTCCAAATCGTGTCGACTTATCAAATACTTCTGATTCTACTGTGTTTTTCGATACATCCATGATAGAAGAAACTCGTGGAATCCCGGATCATTTACGCGTGCAGCAGATCCCCAAAATTTTTTCCAATAAATATCGAAACATCAACTGCGACAATATGCACTACACTGACGGATCACTTCTTGATGGGTCCACTGGCTTCGGTATCTTCAATAACAATTTAACCGTCTCCCATAAGCTCGATAATCCTGCTTCTGTTTACGTCGCAGAATTAGCTGCAATTCAGTACACCCTAGGGATTATCAAAAAAATGCCCACGGACCATTATTTCATCTTTACGGACAGTCTCAGTTCCATTGAGGCTCTCCGATCGATGAGAGATGTTAAGCACTCTCCGTATTTCCTGGGGAAAATACGGGAACATCTGAGTGCTTTATCCGAAAAATCTACTCAGATTACCTTAGCGTGGGTCCCTTCTAACTGCTCGATACCGGGTAATGAGAAAGCGGACTTTTTGGCTAAGGTGGTCGCAACAAACGGTGATATTTATGAAAGACCAATTGCCTTTAATGAATTTTTCGCATTTGTACGTCAGAATACGATCATCAGTTGGCAAAATTCTTGGACCAAGGGGGAACTGGGAAGGTGGTTACATTCCATAATCCCCAAAGTATCGACGAACCCGTGGTTCAAGGGGTTGGATGTAGGTCGGGATTTCATTTGCGTGATGTCCCGGCTTATGTCCAATCACTATAGATTTGACGCGCATCTCCGTCGTGTTGGGCTCGGGGAGAGTGGTATCTGTGCCTGTGGTGAAGGTTATCACGACATAGAGCACGTTGTTTGGTCATGCCCTGTACACCGTGACGCCAGGTCTAGATTAGTAGCTTCCCTGCAGGCCGAAGGTAGGCAGCCGGCTGTTCCTGTTCGTGATGTCTTGGCGAGCCGTGACCTATCCTACATGTCCCTTATATACGTTTTCCTGAAATCCATCCACGCCCCAGTTTAGTCCTATCCCCTTCCGCCTACATCCAACCAAACGACAAGAACACGTTAAGACCCCGGATCCGGAAACAGCAACTAGACCCGCACGATACTCTCAGGCCCCGAGGGAGACAACCCAATATGCCAGTCCGTAATATCTTGGCCCAGCAGCGGAACATATTCAATATGCTGCTTACCTATGGCGATGGAAAACCATCAAACAACAAATCAGTGCTTTTCATGCAAAACATTCTAGCTTAAGTTAGATTTAGTTTCAGCTCGTAGTCGGCAGCGAGGATAAAAAATTTGCTTTTAGTTATTAAGATACTTTAGAAAGTAAGCTACCAGATATAATTGGCGCCGTTAAACATTGAATTGTATTTGTGCCGTGTCAAATAAACTATAGATGAGGAAAAAAAAAAGTCATACAGAACAACTAGGGATATTGTGCGTTTGGACTAAAAGTTTGTAAGCGTAAGAATAATAATATTATATACCCATATACACTTCGCTCAGCGTTATTCAAATAAATATGATGACAATAACAAAAACTGTCCACAGCGAAAAAAAAAAACAAAATGAATTGTTGAGCTGATCTCTAAAATGGTAGAAATTGTCTTTCTACTATTTTAGGGGTCAGCTTGACATGATGGGATGAGTGGTTTTCAACCGACTGTTAAATTTGGTTCAGGCAACAAATACATAGTCAAAACAACCAATTTTCATTCTCGCATCTTGAATTGACTATTCTCTTGTTGTACGGACATTAAGGTTGCTGGTCATAATAACTATATATGGTCATTGCGACAGTTTCATAGTAAAAATAAAACATAGTCATTTCAACCATACATGGTCGATTCTACCATTTGCTTTTTCGTCTTGGTATTGTTGTAATAACTATAAAATTGTTATCCCGACCATATAAAATAGTCGGTTGAAAACCACTGATCAAATCTGCTCATGCTGACCCCTGAAATAGTAAAAATTACCATGTTTTTTTTCTGTGTGTAGGCAGAATTTTACTCAGACAACCCTACAACGAATAGTAGCTTCCCTGCAGGCCGAAGGTAGGCAGCCGGCTGTTCCTGTTCGTGATGTCTTGGCGAGCCGTGACCTATCCTACATGTCCCTTATATACGTTTTCCTGAAATCCATCCACGCCCCAGTTTAGTCCTATCCCCTTCCGCCTACATCCAACCAAACGACAAGAACACGTTAAGACCCCGGATCCGGAAACAGCAACTAGACCCGCACGATACTCTCAGGCCCCGAGGGAGACAACCCAATATGCCAGTCCGTAATATCTTGGCCCAGCAGCGGAACATATTCAATATGCTGCTTACCTATGGCGATGGAAAACCATCAAACAACAAATCAGTGCTTTTCATGCAAAACATTCTAGCTTAAGTTAGATTTAGTTTCAGCTCGTAGTCGGCAGCGAGGATAAAAAATTTGCTTTTAGTTATTAAGATACTTTAAAAAGTAAGCTACCAGATATAATTGGCGCCGTTAAACATTGAATTGTATTTGTGCCGTGTCAAATAAACTATAGATGAGGAAAAAAAAACCCCTACAACGAAATCCGAATAAAGGCTACGGCTACGCACAGTGGGAATCGCTGGCCATCAGCCAAAAAAAATTTTTTTCGTTAGCTGGTTCATAATAGTTTTCCTTTTTTGCTATAACATTCAAGTGTCTAAATCCAAAATTTGGGCGCAATATCATGAAATCTGAATTTTTTATGACTTTTCAAAGCTTGGCGAACTGACGTTTTTTGTCTTTTTTTTTGAAAAAAAGTACATTATTTTGTAACGCTCTGTAGCTTCAATGATAGCTTGGATTTTTTTGACTTCAAAGGAAAAGTTGTTGTGAATATTGCGCAAAACAAACCCTTTTAATTAGATATTGGAAAATTTGGTTATAGTAGGCCTGACACTAAAAAAATTAAAAAAAAACGTGATTTTTTGTAGAAAAGTAGCTTAAAAGTTTAGTTGCCGCATTTTGCCACGGTTGTGACTACATTCAAAATTTAGGTAAAAACGTAAGCTTTCAAATGCATACTGTCCGCTGTAGCGCAAAACTGCGCAAGTTGTCACTTCAGTGAAAAAAGCGGTAGCAATTTTTTTTAGTTTTTATTTTTGAAGTTGAAATTTCATCCAGGATTAATTTCAATCATAACCATGATACCCCATTAATGAAAATTTATGATATCGTACTCAATCCGGTGAGCAAAAATCACAAAATTTATCAATGAAAATTATAAAATAAGTGTTAAACAAGAATTAATCATGTCAAACTTTATCACTTTCTGCAAATTTAAAACAATATTAAAAACATTCAGCCCTTTTCAATTTATGATCATGAAATTCGCTAAACTGATTGAAGTGTCAAATACTAGCAGCAAATTCATACCGTAAAACTCCGGCTAACAATATCCCGTTTGAAGATTGCTTTTGCTTCGCACTCGTTTGCATACAAAAGTAAAGCACACACTTCGCTTTATGAGAAAAAAAAACAAGGAACAGTCGTCGCCCTCCGCATTTTTTCGTATTCATTTAGAACGCTGTGTCATTCCAGTGTCTTGGTTTTCAAATTCATAAATTCGTTGAATTTTATTATGGAGCCTTCAACTTCAGCGGCACCACCTAATTCAATGTCAAGTAAGTTGTCAATTCATGGTGTTATACATGTATTTAAATATCCTCTTTCAACCATGGAAACCGGATTAGGAAGATAACATATATATGAAACAATGAAACATCGAAAATCACTAGAAGAAATGAAAATTGCAGCGAAAGACATTTTTCCTACTGATAAGTATAATGAACTTCAAATTTTCTGGAAACGATTCAACACAAGATTTAAGCGAACACAGCGGAAGATGATGATGACTTTTTCAATTTGTAATTAGTTTGTATTACATATGTTGTTTTAGTTTATTTAAAAAAAAAACATATATTTATGCAAAATTCGTTTTGTACGAGGGGTCGTCCATAAATTACGTTTTTTTCAATGGGGAGGACGCCCGGTGGCACTACTTGTGGTCAAAGATCATATAATTCTATAAAAAAGGAAAAAAGTGCTAAAAAATATTAAAAATTGAGTTTCGTGCTTTATGGACGGCCCCGAACAAAAAATGGATGCCATTTCGTGTTCAGTGCCCCAAAATTATGTAAATACCAAGTTTTTTGTATGGAGTCGCCCCTCTGTGCTACGGTGTTAGAAATTGCAAACGCACAATTTAAAGGAAACATCTCTATATCCGCTAGCTTTACATCGGTAGGGCCCTTTATTATCCTATTCAACTTTCTCGCTTCGTATTTTCTCTCTGTTAGTCACCCATCGGGGCGGAATCTTTATGCTTTAGTTTATGCTTTTCTCTCACATCTACATCTCTTAAACTCTATCGTGTATCTGGCCATATCACTACTACTCACATACCTGCACGCAGGGTTTACTCCGTTTCTCCGACGGCTGCAACGGGATGCTGGCGGCGGCTACGACGAACTAGAGCTGTGCGTGCGTTAGGTTAGCACAGGTTAGCACCGGTGTTAGCGGCTGCGTTTAGCGAATCGCGCGGATCGGACCGCGCCTATGGGTACGTCGATGAACTGGTGGAATGTGGCGAATTCAAAGGTCGGCTAATTCCAAGTTGCGTAGCGTGTGTTGACGGACGCTACGGGCACTGCGGCTACGCCGAATGCCGATCGGGCGTTCGGGTCGACTCTCGCCCGTTTCGCTTGCGGTTGAATTCTCCTCGTGACTCCGACAACTCCAGTAATTATTTGCGAGGAGTCCGAACACGGACAGGATGCCAAGAATATACTCGGATCTCGTAGAAATCGACAGATGACTGTCCGGTGCTTCCCGCCTGTTGAACAGGCGTCTGCGTTCAACAAATTTATGCTAGCATTTAATTTGCCGATTTAGGTTAGATTTACGATGCCTACCTTCAATGTCACTCAATCTAACACAACAGAACGTTTGACGTTCAGATATTCGAAGCGTAATAATTGTAAGCTATAATTAATAAAATTATCCATTAGTCCCTTCACACTTTCTAACACCACGTTTTATTACCAAAATGTAATATACAAGAGAACTCTACTTCGACGCGTTCTATCTCCGACCGTTCCGCAAACGAAAGTAAGTAAAATCTCTGAGCCGAACTGGGCCCTTTGTTTGAGCCCAGATATTGTATGTCAAGTGGCTAACTGAATTTCGGGTTTCCTGATGAAACTATTTCCTCTTGTAGATCTTTGACGAAGATCGAATATCATCTAATAGGTTTAATTACAATTGATAATTGGTTTTCGCGGTAATGCAGTTTAATATTTACTTTACCGGAGACTAAAAATAAAATATTTCAACATAATATTCTGGTTGGATTGCCTTACTTCAGAATTCATCATTATTTTGTTATGACTGGCAAACGATTGGTGCAATTTTAACGATAGTGAAGACTCAAACCACTTTATCGTCTCCCGGTTCAAACTAGGGGTGATTACTTATAATTCTTGTCCTTTATGTTTACCGTTCTTAACTGTCATTGTAATATGTTTAATCGAACCCAATATGTACAACTGTTACAACGTTCGTCAGACGAATTATTCCACAATTTGCATTTGATTTTTGTATCCAGCAAATAAGCACCGATGGTGCTCTCACACACGCAACGATTTTACCCCTAACCGTATTGCGGCTTGTAACATCAAGCGATTTCGTTTGCTCGCTGTTGCGTGTTGCATCATGTTGCAACTTAGCAGCTGGGAGACGACGAAATTCTGTTCATGCTGATTGATTGAATCGACTTCATATTAGCTCTGCATAGTCGAACTAACTGTCTTTGTGAATGCGGTTCCAACAGGGCAGTTTGTTATTCAAAGTCGGTTATGCTGATTGCAGCCTTTGCGCTGCCCTTACAGTGGGGGGTTTTCTAAATAAAGTAAAAATTAGACAGCTACAACAAAATTTGATTGCATCCCGCACAGAATGTCTGCTTGTATTGATGCCAGAAAATTATTAACCTTCAATTATTTGTTTATTTGCCTTGAAAAAGGCATTTTGCGGTTCAAAATCGGTTGCTGATCGCAACCTTTGAGCTGCCCTAACAGTGGGGGAACTAAGATACACGGACAACATGCACTGTGGAAGCTATTTCACATTCAGTGAATTACACAGGCGCGACAGATTTAAATTGCTAGGATCCAACACAGAATGCTTGCTTTCGTTGTCAAAAATTATTAACTTTCAATGACTTGTTTATTTGCCTTGAAAAAGGCATTTTGATGTTTAACATTGGATTTCCTGATGGCAAACTTCATGCTGCCCCAACACGGGAGGAATAATGGCAGTCTGGCGACACACGCTGAGAAGAACCGCGCTGCTCCTGAGACGTGGTGACCTACCACAGGGCTAATGCTGCTGCTAAGGAAGGACGACTGCTGTTGTCGCTGTCTAGAACTATTATGAGCGGCTTCGGCTGAAACAGGCTCTTAGCAAAGCAAAGCCTTGGTGCCACATTCCGTATCGGAATTCGACCTTCTGTTTTACTATACACAGACTTCGCAGCCTACTGTTAAGTGTACAGGACAATTGCGGGGCTAGCGCTACGATCCTACTGACACTAACAGTCTTTCCCGCGCTGGGACTCGAACATACGACGACTGGCTTGTTAGGCCAGCTTCGTACCTCGAGACCAGCTAGGAGATGAAACAGGCTCTTATATAGGCCAAATAGCATGTTTTCAATTGCAAGGTATATGATTCTGTCGACACCGTGCTTGGGAAGCAATCGTATAACGACCAATCAGAGGTCGAATTTTTCGTTTTGACAAGGCTTGACTATTTTCAATAGTACAATAGTGTGAATAATAACATTACAATTATCTTCTTTTGGGAAGAATCTTAGAAGGTTTTCCAATCTATTGCTGCAAGAACGAAGGAAATCCATCGAATACAAACGATTTATTAGCATTGAAATTGGACATATTTTTCACTTTTTTCGGTTTTAGATTTTCATTTCACATCCCTATGTAGCCGAACTTCCTGAGAGAAGTATTCTACTTCAAAAAATCACGGGAGGGTTGTGTGCAAAGCCACAACCGCAAGGATGAAGTAGAATACTTTTACAAGAAAGATAACTCGGCTGCTTGCGTTTCAGTCGTTTTTTCATTTGTTGTTCAATATCGAGTAAGATACCGATCACATCTTGGCGTTATCACTGACAGTGCGAATAAAGTATTCCTTGTGGTAAAATAAACAGTGAATAAACACTCAAAACTAGACGGCTCATGTGTTGTCAAAATGAGTCAACTATTCATTGAATGTATTAACGCCCGCTTTCGCGCAGAGACTGCCTCAATGCATCAGCTGTTATCGATGCTGATACCCGCTGCAACTGCTACGCTATCCGTAGCCATGCCAATGTTTTGGCCGCTATACGCTGGTATTGGTATCCGCTGTCCCTACATCAGCTGGCCCAGCTGCTATCGATATTGAGATCCGCTGCAGCTAGTGCGCTATCCATTACTATGCCGCAGCTGTGGCCGCTATCCGATATCGCTGGTATCCACTGCACTGCTACTGCTGCTGCTAAGGGAGAACTGCTGTTGTCGCTGTCTAGAACTATTAGAAGCGGCTTCGACCTAAACAGGCACTTATATAGGGATGAAAAACCCTTCGATAGTTATCGATAGTAGTAGTAAATGATCGATAACTATCGATATCCATTTCGATCGATATTTCCCATCCTTACTCTTATACAGACAAACAGCACATTCAATTTGCAAGGTCTATGTTTCTGTCGACTGTGCTTGGGAAGCAATCATATTAACGCCAGTCAGATCAATCGAATTTTGCGCTTTAACACGGATTGGCCATTTTCGATAATATAGTAAGTTGCTTTTCATGATTTGGACTTAATAATTTTGATTTTTGATTATGCGAAAACTTAATTTTTATGCTGATAACGGAAGCTTTTCGGATGTTGTGATCATGACTAAAGGAGACACGGAGATGAAGCCAAATATATATCTGTTAAAAATTTCTTGAAAGTGTAAATTGATTTAAGAGCAAATATTGACTCAATTTGTGCGAATAGAGTATTCCTTGGGGTAAAATAAACAGTGAAAAGCTTGACACTTAAAACTAGACGACTCATGTATTTTGAAAGCCAGTTTTCCAGAACGTTCTTTTCATTGGATGCATTTACTAGTGTGCCCGCTATCGCTCAGAGACAGCATTTCATTAAAATGCCCCACTGCATCAACTGGCCCTGCTAATATTGATGTTGAGTCCAACTGCAACCGCTGCGCTATCCCCGTTGCCACATCAGCGGACGCTTCCGTTGCCATTGGTATCCGCTGCCCTGCATCAGCTGGCCTTGCCATCAATGCTGAGACGCGCTGCGCTATTCGTTGCCTTACCACGGCTGTGACTGCTATCCACCGCTATCGATGCTGGTACTGATACACTGCACTGATTCTGCTGCTGCTGCTGCTGCTAAGGGAGGACTGCTGTATTCGCAGTCTAGAATTATAATGAGCGGCTTCGGGTGAAACAGGCTCTTATATGGGCCAAATATCACATTTCAGATGGCAAGGTCTATGATTCTGTCGACCGTGCTTGCTTCATATAACGACCAATCAGAGGCCGAATTTTTCGTTTTGACAAGGCTTGACTATTTTCAATAGTACAATAGTTTGAATGATAAAATTACAATAAGCTGCATTTGGGAAGAATCTTAGAAGATTTTCCAATCTACTGCTGCAAGAACGAAGGAAATCCATCGAATACTAACCGATTTATTAGCATTTGAAATTGGACATATTTTCCACTTTTTTCGGTTTTAGATTTTCATTTCACATCCCTATGTAGCCGAACTTCCTGAGAGAAGTATTCTACTTCAAAAACACACACACACACACACATACTGAAATTGCTCAGCTCCTCGAACTGAGCCGAGTGATATACGACATTCGACCTTTGCAGCACTTTTATTTTTTTTTCTTCACATAACATTTATTTGACACGGCACAAATACAATTTAATGTTTAACGGCGCCAATTATATCTGATGACTTAAAAACTAAAGCAAATTTTTTATCCTCGCTGCCGACTACGAGCTGAAATTAAGTCTAACTTAAAACTAGCATGGGATTTCCAATCAGTGTTTTGTTGTTCAATGGTCGTCTGATAATCGTCGAATGGCATGTATGGATTCGTTCTGCTGAGCCACGATGTCGTGAGTTGGGACAGAGGCTCGTAGTCCTTGGGTCCTGGTTCTGTTGTGCGGGGTCTGGTTGCTGGTTTTGTGCTTAAGGTTCAAACGTGTTCTTGTCGTTTTGTTGGGTGTAGACGGAGGGGAACGGGACTAGACTGGGGCGTGGATGGATTTCAGGAAAACGTATATAAGGGACATGTAGGATAGGTCACGGCTCGCCAAGACATCACGAACAGGAACAGCCGGCTGTCTACCCTCGGCCTGCAGGGAAGCTATTAATTTAGACCTGGCGTCACGGTGTACAGGGCATGACCAAACCACATGCTCTATGTCGTGATAACCTTCACCACAGGCACAGATACCACTTTCCCCGAGCCCAACACGACGGAGGAGCGCGTCAAATCTATAGTGATTGGACATAAGCCGGGACATCACGCAAATGAAATCCCGACCTACATCCAACCCCTTGAACCACGGGTTCGTCGATACTTTGGGGATTATGGAATGTAACCACCTTCCCAATTCCCCTCTGGTCCAAGCATTTTGCCAACTGATGATCGTATTCTGACGTACAAGTGCGAAAAATTCATTAAAGGCAATTGGTCTTTCATAAATATCACCGTTTGTTGCGCCCACCTTAGCCAAAGAGTCCGCTTTCTCATTACCCGGTATCGAGCAGTGAGAAGGGACCCACGCTAAGGTAATCTGAGTAGATTTTTCGGATAAAGCACTCAGATGTTCCCGTATTTTCCCCAGGAAATACGGAGAGTGCTTAACATCTTTCATCGATCGGAGAGCCTCAATGGAACTGAGACTGTCCGTAAAGATGAAATAATGGTCCGTGGGCATTTTTTCGATAATCCCTAGGGTGTACTGAATTGCAGCTAATTCTGCGACGTAAACAGAAGCAGGATTATCGAGCTTATGGGAGACGGTTAAATTGTTATTGAAGATACCGAAGCCAGTGGACCCATCAAGAAGTGATCCGTCAGTGTAGTACATATTGTCGCAGTTGATGTTTCGATATTTATTGGAAAAAATTTTAGGGATCTGCTGCACGCGTAAATGATCCGGGATTCCACGAGTTTCTTCTATCATGGATGTATCGAAAAACACAGTAGAATCAGAAGTATTTGATAAGTCGACACGATTTGGAATATTCGAAGAAGGGTTAATATTTTGGGACATGTGATTGAAATACAATGTCATAAAACGGGTTTGAGAATTAAGTTCGATTAACCTTTCAAAATTTTCAATCACGGGACGGTTCAAGACCTCACATTTGATTAGAATACGAGAAGACAGGCTCCAGAAGCGGTTTTTCAATGGTAGTACTCCAGCTAAAACCTCCAAACTCATCGTATGGGTCGACTGCATGCAACCTAAGGCGATACGCAAACAACGATATTGTATTCGCTCCAGTTTGATCAAATGTGTGTTTGCTGCGGAGCGGAAGCAGAAACACCCGTATTCAATAACAGACAATATCGTTGTTTGGTAAAGCCTTATAAGGTCTCCTGGATGGGCTCCCCACCATTGTCCGGTTATTGTACGAAGAAAATTCACTCTTTGTTGACATTTTTTCATCAGATACCTCACGTGACAACCCCAGGTGCCTTTAGAGTCGAACCAGACACCAAGATATTTGTGTACCAAAACCTGAGAAATCGTTTTACCCATTAATTGTGTTTGAAGCTGAGCAGGTTCATGCTTCCTAGAAAAAACTACTATCTCAGTCTTCTCCGGAGAGAATTCGATACCTAGCTGTAAAGCCCAAGCAGACAAATTGTCCAAGGTATCTTGCAATGGTCCTTGCAAATCGGCAGCTTTGGCTCCTGTAACAGAGATTACACTGTCGTCTGCAAGTTGTCTTATCGTGCATGAATTTGCCAGACATTCGTCGATGTCATTTACATAAAAGTTGTAAAGAAGGGGGCTTAAACATGAGCCCTGGGGAAGACCCATGTAGCTAATGCGAAAAGTTGCCAAATCGCCATGCGTAAAATGCATGTGCTTTTCGGACAACAAGTTGTGCAGAAAATTGTTCAAAATTGGAGAAAATCCTTGTCGGTGAAGTTTACCCGAAAGAATGTCAATAGAAACGGAATCAAAAGCCCCCTTAATGTCCAAGAACGCAGACGCCATTTGTTCTTTACGAGCATACGCCAGCTGAATATCTGTTGAAAGCAACGCAAGACAATCATTCGTCCCTTTGGCACGGCGGAAGCCAAATTGAGTTTCTGATAGTAGACCATTTGATTCGACCCAGTGGTCTAAACGACGGAGTATCATTTTTTCCATCAATTTCCGGATACAGGATAGCATTGCAATCGGCCTATAAGAGTTGTGATTAGAAGCTGGTTTCCCTGGTTTTTGGATGGCGATCACCTTCACTTGCCTCCAATCCTGCGGTACAATGTTTTGCTCCAGGAACTTATTGAACAAGTTCAACAAGCGCCTCTTGGCATTGCCGGGTAGATTCTTCAACAAGTTGAATTTGATTCTATCTAATCCAGGCGCGTTATTGTTACAGGACAGGAGGGCAACTGAAAGTTCTGCCATCGTAAAAGGTGATTCTATCGCGTCGTGGCCCGGAGACGCATCGCGAACAATATTTTGCTCAGGAACAGAGTCCGGACATACTTTCCTGGCAAAATCAAATATCCACCTACTTGAAGACTCCTCGCTTTCGTTGACCGTTACGCGATTCCGCATTCTTCGGGCTGTGTTCCAAAGAGTGCTCATCGATGTCTCCTTCGACGTCTCGTTCACGAACCGACGCCAATATCCACGTTTCTTTGCTTTAGCCAAGCTTTTAAGCTTGGTATCAAGCTCCGAATACCGTAAATAGTCGCCAGGTATACCTCCCGTCTGGTAGGCCTTAAACGCGTCGGATCTTTGCGTGTAGACATCGGAGCACTCTTGGTCCCACCACGGAGTGGGAGGCCGTTCTTTGATCGTTACGCCGGGATATTTCTTCGTTTGGGCTTGCAACGCGGCGTCGAGAATCAAGCCCGCGAGGAGGTTGTATTCTTCAAGTGGTGAATGATGTTGAATCGACTCGACCGCTTTTGAAATCATTTCCTCGTATAACTTCCAATCGACATTTCGTGTGAGGTCATACGGAATGTCAATTGGTCGCATGCGAGTTGACCCGTTAGTAATTGAAATAAGAATAGGCAGATGGTCGCTACCGTGAGGATCGAGGATTACCTTCCATGTGCAATCCAACCGTAGCGACGTCGAACATAAGGATAGATCCAAAGCGCTTGGGCGCGCTGGAGGTTTCGGGATACGTGTCATTTCACCGTTGTTTAAAATAGTCATGTCGAAGTCATCGCAAAGGTTATAGATTAAAGAGGAGCGGTTATCATTGTATGGGGAACCCCAAGCCACGCCATGAGAGTTGAAGTCTCCCAAAATCAAACGTGGCGAGGGAAGAAGTTCTATTAAATCAAAGAGCAGCCGTTGCCCAACCTGTGCTCTGGGGGGAATATATATTGAGGCAATACAAAGCTCTTTACCTTGTATTGTCATTTGACATGCGACAACTTCGATGCCTGGAATCGAGGGGAGGTTAATACGATAGAAAGAATAGCACTTTTTAATCCCTAAAAGTACTCCTCCATATGGGGTGTCTCGATCAAGGCGAATAATATTAAAATCATGGAAGTTGAGATCAATATTTGAAGTAAGCCAAGTTTCACAAAGGGAAAATGCATCGCATTTGTTTTTATTTATCAAAACTTTAAACGAATCAATTTTTGGTAAAATACTTCTACAATTCCACTGTAAGACAGAGATAGAATCCTTCATATACGCAGTTGAATTAGGCATCGAAGGATACAATCGCTGCAAGGAGGGGCCATTGGGCAGTCAACTGCTTCAAAAATGATCTAACTGTTGGGAGGAATGCTGTAAGAAAAATTTTAATTGGATCGGGTACATTGAAAGTTTCAAAAATCCAGTCCACAATGTCAGAAAATTTCACTAATCCAGAGTTTGTTTCATCAACTGGGAGTGTAAAAGGAGCAACTGGGGTTTTAGATGTTCCTGGCAGTGCTGGGAACTCCTTCTGGGACTTTAAATTTGCCAGCCCAGGAGGAGTTTGCTTCGGTTTTTCCGCAGCACTGTTTGGTTTGTTTGTAACCTTCATTTCACTTTGAGAAATCTTAGGACCTTTTCTGGGAAGTTTAGGAGAGGAAACACTTTTCCTCTTTCTAGACTCCCCAGGATTGGCGTAAGATGCTCCCGCTGGTGAATCGTCAGAATCGGTTTCCTCAGAGGGCAACAGATCGAAGGGGTTCGAAGTAACGGGAGAAGTGGTAACGATCTTCTTCAGCATGTCAGCGTAGGAACGCTTTGAACGCTCTTTGAGAGACCGTTTTATTTTATCCCTGCGCTGCATGTACACCGCACATGTCGAGAGCTCATGCAGATTTTCTCCGCAGTGAATACACTTTTCAGCGTTAACACTGCAAGAATCTTCCGCATGAGACTCCCCACACTTGCCACAACGTGCCTTATTGCAGCAGTAGGCGGCTGTATGGCCTAACTGCTTGCAATTCAGGCAGTTCATGACGCGGGGCACGTAGAGCCTCACAGGGAGACGAACCCGGTGGATCGAGACGTGGCTTGGTAGTGCAGACCCGGCGAACGTAACTCGAAACGAGTCTGACGGAGTGTATACTGTTTTGCCACCGATGATCGATGCTGACCGCAATTGCTTGCAGTCGAGCACCTTTACTTCGGGACACGTTTTGTTCTTAAAGCACCCTTTGGCACTTTGTAGTATACACTCGACGGACAGACTCGAATCGGTTATGACACCGTCGATCTCCACGTCTCGTGCGGGTATGTAAACGCGATACTCGCGTGTGAAGAGCTCAGAGCAAGCTATATCGTTGGCCTCTTTCAGGTTACCGACCACGACACGGAGCTTGTTAGGCCGGACCTTGGAAATTTCGGTCACGCCCTTGTACTCCTTCGTCAGGTCTTTAGAAATCTGCAAGAGGTTCAACTTTTTCGATTTCGGTCCTGCCTTTGGCCGAAAATAAACAGTATAGCTGCCCTGGGCTCCGTCTGGGTAAAGCCTGGGGCGAGGGGGGACTGAAGAATGAACAGGGGAGGGGGTAACAGAAGGGTCAGGGTCAGAGGGGTTCGGGGATGGTGGCGCGGGAGGCGAGGGATCTACATCCATCTTAAGTCTAGCGCACTAGCGCTGACAAGAACACGTACCTTTTTATTTCTCCCTTCCAGTAAGGTTGGTTGTCCGATCGTTCGAAGTAGCAGCCGTTACAGCCAGCAGCACCAATACAGCAGCACTAAACAGCCACCAGCAGCGAGCCAGGTGTGAGATCACTCCACACAGCGATACGACTAGCTGACACTGATGGCTTCTTCTTTTTCCTCGTTTGTGTCTCGTCCACTGCTGTAGCACAATCCAGCCAGCAGCCAAATCGGCTTACGCACCAGCTGGCAGTCACGATGCGAAACAGTTGCACAAAGGAACGACCTTGAACCCGGATTTATTTCACTCGACCAGGCAAACAATGCCAACACTTGTTCACACGTCTTTTGTTTTATACTCTATCGGACCGATCACCAAACACGTCCAGTACTGATGCGTGTTCGGCACAGAATGAGCAGCACTTTTATATCTTTGGTTTTTCAGTGATTTCTAGGAGAAAGGTAAAAATAAGGTTAAAATTAGAAAACAGCTCAAAACTAAACCCACATCATAACTCAGCACCACTCAAATGAAAGATTTTGTGTTCACATGTGTGTTCAGCTACCCGCATAATCAAAAACAATAAACGGGTGATAATCCATATGGTTTAACGATAACACTAAACAGTCGTGACTATATCACGAACCAGTTGTTAGGCACGTTTTATGGTTATTGAATATGCTGTCGCCCGCATTATGATGTTGCAAGTATACTCTCTAAACAGTAGAACCCTAAATTCAGGATTCACTTTGATAAATAATATACCATAATCAATAGGACTAATGCAACAATTTAGATATGATTATTGTTATGTTACATAATAAAATATGAATTTCAAAATGCTCTTCTTACCTTCCGCTGATGGAAACTCGAAAAAGCTGTTAATCAAATGAATTCGCAACACTAGAGAATATAAATGAAAATAAATCAAGTTCGTTTGTGCTTCGAGTGTATTGGATTGCGCATATCCAAGATATTTATTTAGTTACATTTGCTATATTCAAAATTTTAATTATAAGTGATATGTAATAGAAATTTTTTACATTTTTGTGTAATCAGGAAGATCGACATTAAAAAATTGGCTGCTGAGCAACTGAAGGATTCTAGATATTTTTACTCATTTGGTACATGCGTCTCTTTCGGCTTTTCATCATTCGAGTCCAACGATAAACATTTCTTCAGAAAATCTTCCATGGTTCGATAAACATGCTCCAAAACTCCATTCAATGCATGTCCTTCGTCGGCGTAGCTCTGGAAATAAGATTATTGCTTTATAGTTTAAATTTAACTACAAATCTGTCATTGGCGGAACATACTCTATGACTATCAAAAAATCAAAGTATAGTCAAAGGCTTAAATGCAAGCCAACATAAAATTAACAAAAATACTACAAGGTGTACAGCCCTAGGGGTTGTATGAAATAGTGACGTAGGACAAATATAAATATTGATTTTAACTATCGTTTAACATATTTCACTACGCCTGTTATACACCGTGTATCTCATACAGGTATAAGGGCTTCACTTGCTATCGTGTTAAGGAAAAGGATGAAGTTGAATTTTCTACACGCAGTCTTCGGTCAACGGTGAAAATTGATAAAAAGTTACAGGGAAACTTACGCGAACAAAGAACCAATTACATGCGCGCATCTCTAGCACAGACGACGTGAATGGACACCATCCGTTCCCCGTGATATCCTCTGTATCAATATCGATATAAAAATTGACAGTCTCCCCATCTTAATAGGGCAATTCATTTTTGCTTCGATGAGCTTAGACTGAAATGATGTCTCGAAGGTAAAAGTTTTCCGAAAAGTTTGAAACAATCTCCATTCTTGAACAATTTCTAAACCTGCTATCAAAACCTCATAAAAACTGATGTCTTGAATGAAAACATGCCGGTGAAAGCAACAGTACCAGTGGAGTAAAAAACCGCAGGTCTCTCGTCGTCTATGATTGCAGCGGTACTCTTCTATTCGTACATTTCAGCGGTACATTTCTATTCGTACTGCAGCGGTACTATTCATATTGCACTGGTACACTTTTGTCCGTACATTTCTATTCGTGTGCAATCGAGAAAAAACTGCAATGCTGCTGTTGATGGTGATTGAGAGTTTATCTCATAAATATGATTACCATTAATTATTCAACAGAAACTGTAAATTTTGCAACGGATATTTATTCAATTTTATCTTCGATATTCACTAAATAATCGTGACCGGATAGTATCGAAAGAGTAAATTCCACATAAACACATTTTTAGAAGAGTAAGAGCCTGCGAATGCTTGTGAATTTTTGGTTTATTTACTAAGATTCATTAGAATCTCCTTTTACATTTCAAAATGGTTAGATGATATATTATTATTCAAAGTTTTACCATTATGAACGTATGTATATTAGCAGTCTTCGTAATACAGCGAATGTAGTTGTAAGTAAATGAAAAAAATTGTCAAGCAAAAAACAAAAATGATTGTTATGGTTTTTTGCTGGAAGATATTAATAATTTTGTTAGACATATCTTCTTATGTTTGCCAAATAATTAACCTTCGTAAGGGCTTCTATATTATTTTAAAGGAAAGAACCATATAATAGATTTGATTTAATCAGAGTTAAATAAGACAAAACCATTTATTAAAATAACGTAAGTATTATTGGATTTGGTTTTCGAGGATATAGAGTTAATTCTAACTTTGACGCATTACGAGAAATTATTGGTGCTTTTTCAACAAGAATGATATGCTTGTGCCTTGTCAAATACATGTTTTTTGCACAAAAGAATACCACAGGCTAATACAAATATCGCCAAATATATACGATATTCTTTCGAGTGTTGTTGAATATATATCAAAAAATTTATTTCCAGGGGAGGCTGAAAATAAAAATACGTACAGTCGCTGAGCAAACACCTTGATTCTGTCTGCAGGCTCTGTATATTTTGTAACAAAAAATCCCCTAATTACAGTGTTTAGTCCCACGTCATTATTTCATACAACCCTAGGGCTGAATACCTTGTAGTATTTAAAGAAAACAGGTGTCAAACGAACAGGTTGTTCCTCAAACTTACAAAGAATCAAATCCCAAAGGCTGTTTAAAACTAGCTGCTTTGATCAAAGTTCGAAATTAGGAGTCATTATGATAAAAAACTATTTATTTAGTACAAATATTACGTCAAATTTCAAATACTATGCTCCAATTATTCCTTCAAATACAACATCAATATTCTAAAATCCACAGAGAGGATATACCTTTATTGGATTATATTTGGCAATTGAAGGATGTTTTCCAGAAACCAGAAGTCGCAGTCAAAATGAAGTATGAAATTGATTTCTGGCCTCTGAGCATCATCCCGAGTACTGAAAAGCTGACATTGCGTAATGTTTGTCCCTTTTAGACTGGTTTCCAGAAACCGGAAGCTATTGTATAGTAATTTAAACTGGCGTTTGGAGATGATTTCTGGCCTCAGGGTATCATACCGCTTCCCCAAATCGTATTGGATGATATTTGGTAACTTTAGGCTGTTGATCGGAAACTGTCGCCATCTTCGCCATCGAAATACCCAGATTAGGCAGTTCGGCAATTTTATGGTGGATTTCATGATCTTATGATTATCAGGACACCAGACGTAGTCATCTGGATTAAAAATGGGGTTTGAGGTCGGATTCTAGCCACTGGGAATAATCCTGGTGTCAAGAATCCATATTGAATGGTATTTGGCCATTCATTGGATGGCCCTCAGAAACGATCAGTAATATCAACTGCGTTAAAGAATTTCATTTTCACTGATAAGATCATTAAAATTAGTGTATAAAGAACAACATTTAATTATACATTATTTGAAATCTATAGACTAAAGTTGACATAAACAATCTAAATATTTATACGCAGTATATGAGTACAAATCGTCTATACCACGATCAAAAACAAAATCGTATCATATATTTGAAAGAATCCAATGTTATTTGCATGTATATGTGTTAATGTATGTTCATATGAGTGTGAATGTTATATTTTGAGTGTTCGGTATAACATGTGCTGTTGGCTACCAAAAATTTGTTGCGTGGAATGAATAATAATTCCAGCAAAAATTATCAAGTTGTATTTTTCAAGTATTGGTGTAAATCTATTTTAACAAATAATAAGTTCGAATGAGAAAGGCTGGGTCTCACCACTAGGTGGATTAATTTAGGTTTTAATTTATGAAATGCTTCTTGACATTGATTTGTCCAAATGAATTGTTGATTTTTTTTTATTCTCGCTTATTTTCCGTCGGTCTAGTTCCGCCACTGTTTTGGCCAATCACCGACGCCCAGGGAGGCGACTCCACACCCAGGACCCTAACTCACGACCCGTTTATCAACGGACCGGCGCCAACGGCTTTACTTCCTCATGCTATGGAAGGCGTGATCCCAGAGACTTTTCGCCTCAGAAAATCTCCCGGTTTCGGCTAGGATTGAATCTAGACCAGTTGGGTTGGTTGTGAGTGGATCACGCCACCTCACAACCATCGACACCTATGTCGGCGGTGGGATTCGAACCCAGGCGTCGAGCGTGGTTGGCGGAGACGTTACCAACCACACTAGGCCCCCGCTCGGCTGTTGTTGATTTTTCTTTAATAATTGATTCAATGGATGTGTAATTATTGCAGAATTTGGCACAAATTTTCGGTAATAGTTACAAAATGCTACAAAGCGTCTTACATCATCACTATTTTTAGGAATCTGATATTGTTCAATTGCCTTATATTTTGAACTATCAGGTAAAATTCTTTGGTCCGTAATTTTATGACCTAAATAAGTCATTTCATTACTAAAGAATTTACACTCCTTTGCATTTAATTTTAAATTATATTTTCGCAGTCTATCAAAGATTCTTGATAAATTCGCTAGATGATGTCTTACTGCACATCCTATCACAATTATATAATCTATATAGACAAATGCCATTTCCAGTGTTAATCCTGCCATTGCTATTGTCATCATTCGCTGAAAACTTTGAGCTGATATTAAGTCCAAATGGTAGTCTTGTAAATTGAAAGTGTCCCGATTGGTTTGAAAATGAAGTATATTTTCTTGAATTTTCATTAAGTGGTATCTGATGAAATCCTGACATCAAATCCAATGTACTAAAGAATTTTGCTCTACCAAGCTGATCTAAAATAGTGTCAATTCTTGGTAACGGAAATTTATCTGCTAAAAGTTTCTTGTTTAATTGTCTAAAATCAACAACTAAACGCCAATTCTTTGTATTATTATCTTTCTTCTTAGGTACTAATAGTATTGGATTATTATAAGGGGAGACTGAAGGTTCCACGATTTTTTCTTCTAACATTTTATTACCCTGTCGTTCAATCTCGGCTTTTTGCGAATGTGTTGTTTTATAATTCAGAATATAAACTGGTATATTATCGGTTGAGTTTATATTTTGATTATAAAAATTATTACCAGATAAAGGTTCTCCTGATAAGCAGAAAATATCTGCATATTTAATAATTATTTTCCCAAATTAATTTTTCGCATAATCTGGTACTTTTGACATATCTATAGTGTCGGTAATTATCTCTTTTCGTTGATTATTTGAATCAGTATGTATATTTTTATGTAGAAATTCATAATTTTTTAGTGGTTTTAATTTTAACTTACCACTAATGACCTTACTTGGTATATGTACAGTTTGGTCAGTTGTATTTAATATCTTAATTAGTTTACTATTTGGTGATATGATAGAACTTGCACAGAATACACCGTAGGTTAATTCTTTTGAGTTAACTATCATGTCGTCATGAATTTCAAGGTTGTGAATTTGCTTAATAACTTCACATCTTGGTGGTATAATATAATTATCATCTAACACATCTTCTATTGGTAAAGAAATAGATGTGTAGGGTATATCCTACCAGGGACTTCTTCTTCTAGGTATCCTGCACGCGCAATTGGCGCGGAATTAATACACCAGATTAGAGCTGATGATAATTAACTTTTATTTTGTACATCACTGCTTAAATATACCCTGCAGGTAACTCAGAGCGAAAGGCTTTTCACCTTCGATCCGGTCACCACATACCTAGCTGTTCTATACTGGCCTATGGCATTTCTTGGCCTGTCTCTTTCTTGTACTTAACTTTTCTACTCGAGAGCGCTATAACATGTGCTCCAAAACACGTGCGCTAGCGTGAGCGCTAAGAACCCGCGCATGAGCATGGGCGACGCTGAGCGACGCTAACGTTTGTCGAGTTCTTTTTGTTTATTCAATACTTCGGTGGCTTTAGTGACTATTCATCGCGGAAGGGAAAGTGTTTTCGCCAACGTTTGCATAGCAGAACCGTTCGCGGTCTTTTTTCAAGATTTTTCCTGTTTTCTTTACAAATGGTCTTGTTTTTGGTTGACAACGGCAGAAGGCCGTGTCCAGGTTTACACTCTACCTGTTTTCAATTCATTCAACAGAAGGCTTACTTTCTTTCGGACTAAGCTAAAACTGTACCGTATGACAAAATCCTACGTGACGGAACATAAGGTATTTCTGCGCGGGGTGTGACGTTACACTTGTTTACAACACGGAGGAGGGTCAGAAGTGCATCCCAATTGCCGCAGGAGTTTCGCATGGTTCCATCCTGGGTCCGGTGTTGTGGAATGTCATGTACGACGGGGTGTTGAGACTCAAGTTCCCTGTAGGGGTTGCGATCGTCGGCTTTGCAGACGACATGACGCTGGAGGCTTACGGCGAGTCTATCGAGTAGGTCGAGTTGACGGCCGCGCACTGTATACGCAAGGTCGAGGACTGGATGCGCTCCAGGAAACTGGAGCTAGCGCATCATAAGACGGAGATTACAGTTGTGAACAACCGAAAATCGGAGCACCAGGCGGTGGTCAGAGTCGGAGACTGCACCATCACCTCAAAGCGATCTCTGAAGCTCCTGGGGGTTATGGTTGACGATAAGCTCACGTTCGGGAGTTACGTCGGCTATGCCTGTAAGGGAGCCTTATCGGCTATTACAGCACTATCTCGAATGATGTCAAATAGCTCAGCGGTTAATGGCAGTAAGCGAAGACTCCTTGCCAGCGTGGTTTCGTCTATACTTAGGTATGGTGGGCCAGTGTGGTCCAAAGCGCTAGGTACAGTTACCGCGCTAAACTGGAAAGTACCTACAGGCTCATGTGCCTGAAAGTTGCGAGTGCGTATCGTACGGTGTCATATGATGCAATCTGTGTCTTGTCCGGCATGATGCCTATCAGCATCGCTATCAAGGAGGATAGAGAGTGTTTCGACCAACGAGACACAAGGGTCATACGAGGTACCAGAAGGTCATTCTCGATGCTTCGCTGGCAGCGGGAATGGTCTAACTCCACAAAGAGCAGATGGACGCACCGACTTATTCCGGAGATATCCGGCTGGGTCGGGAGGCGACATGGTGAAGTGAACTTCCACCTGACACAGATCCTGCCAGGCCATGGTTGCTTCAGACAATATCTGCACAGGTTCGGACACGCGTGGTCCCCCATGTGTCCCGAGTGCGTGAAGATGGAGCAGACTGCTGAGCATGTCTTCTTCGTATGCCCCCGTTTCGTGAGAGCGAGGAGCGATATGATGGCTGTGAGCGGACCTGGCACTACTCCGGACAATCTAGTCCGGAGGATGTGCGACGACCCGGACATCTGAAACGCGGCCAGTGCGGCCGCCTCCCAGATTGTTCTGGAGCTACAACGTGTGTGGCGGGTCAACCACCAACACGCCAGAGGTAGCTAACTACCAGTCTCCAGGTAGTTAGCTAGGAGGTTATAAGAACAAAGAGGGTGCATCACGCACAAAAACCACTCCTCGACGTAATACTTAACCGTCGTTTCAGGAAGAGCAGGGCTGGAGACTGGAGGGGTTTTAGTGGGTCGGGACAGGGACCAGTAGGTGTTTTGGGGAGCGTAACTATTCCAGCATCTCTTCCCTAGTCTCATCCCCACACCGTGAGTTCTCTTCTCAGGTGTCTGTTCGCAGATTTCCCCGCCACCTTAAAAAAAAACACTTGCTACATCGTGCCTTATTGCAGCAGTAGGGGGCTGTGTGGCCTAACTGCTTGCAATTGGTGCAATTCACGAACCCGATCGATCGAGATGTGGCTAATGAGAGCAGATCCGGCAAACGTAACACGTAACGAGTCTGACGGAGTGTACACTTTTGTGCCGTCGACAAGAGACATAGACCGCAATTGCTTGCAATCTATGATCTTTACTTATCGTCGTGACACAAAGCACTTTTGAAGCAGTCAAAACCGCTTGCCAGAATACACTCGACCAACAAACTCGAATCGGTTATGGCACCGTCGACCTCCACGTCTCGTGCGGGTATATAAACACGATACTTGCGTGTGAAAAGCTCGGAGTGAGCAATAGCGTTGGCCTGTTCCAGGTCGCTGACCACGACACGGAGCTTGTTGGGTCTGAACTTGGAGATTTCAGTCACAGCCTTGTACCCTTTCGTCAGGTCTTTCGAAATCTGCAGGATGTTTAACGGTTTCGATTTCGGCCCTGCTTTTGGCCGAAAGAAAACAGTAAAGCTGCTTTGAGATCCGTCCGGGTAAAGCCTGGGGCGAGGGAGGACTGAAGAAATAACAGAGGAAGGGCTGGCAGGAGGGACAGGGTTCGGGGATGGTGGCGCGGGAGGCAAACGATCTACATCTATCGCGCTAAATCTAGCGCACTAGCGCCGACAAGAGCACGTACCTCTTTACTTCTTCCTTCCAGCAGGGTTGGTTGTCCGATCGTTCGAAGCGAACGAAGGAATTAATGGTGGCTTGACTATTAGTCCAATAACTACTTTGAGCGACATCTTGAAGAACAAATGAATAGTTTTCTGAGAAATCACACACTATAACAACTTCACCATCTTTCAAATCATTTTTTTATTTCTCTCATGTAAGTCGACTGTTGAGTTTTTATGTAATCGTGGTTTATCAACTTTCATCAATACAAATTCATCAATTGATTTCACAAGTGTCTCTATATTACATCAATCTGTTGCAATCCACTGTTCGAAAGGTATTTCACTCACACAACGTTCCTCAAGTTCTTTGAAAAAACCTGTTTTCAAAATCTAAACGGCTTGGGCAATGTTCACATTTGCGGAGATAACAATATTTGAATCGTGTAGTTGAGCTACATAATAGTTGTTCAAAGTAAAATTTAGAATCATTTTGGAATGAATATTTCTTCAGACTGTGTATCATCAATTCAGTATTCTCGTGAATAGTACAAAAACAAATATTATGAGATCCTGAGCTTCCAAGTAATTTACAATGCTTGGGTTTCAAAGCTCTAAAAGAAGTCAACCCAATATCAGTTTTGCTGATATCTTTAAAATAAGCGTAAGCCTCACGAATCGAATACATTAGGAGTCGCTTTTGCACATGCTGTTGCTTACCATCTGTTCTCACTGAAACGTAGTCCCTTTGCCCTGGCTTGGATCTACTGACCTGGTCACTGTCATAAAACTGCAATACCTTGTTTTTACTCCATCCATGTAGCAATCCATGTAGCCAATATTCCACTAACCTGTGATATGCGGCGAGCCTGTTTCACAATGTATTCCGTTGTTTCAAACTGTTCTGTTATCGTTTGTTGGTTCCAAGATTTCGGTAGAACCGAAAGTATTCTTACTTTATCTTCCCTCGAGCTTTCGGGCGCAGTAAATTGATCTTTTAACTGCAAAATCATCTCGTCGAAGTCTCTCGCTTTACGTTTCAATAAATCCAGGTCATCTTCAGCATTAAAATCGGAAATGTTTTTACTTATACCGTCAGAAATGTTCAGATATTTGTTGTTGTAGTAAATGGTATCTCCGCCAATTCGTATACAGATGCAGATGGTTGCAACTCCGTCGGTAGAATGTTTCTTCCACGTCCTGATGTTGATGGTTCCATGAATGAATTGTGTGGAGAGACAAATCGCGCCAAATGACCTTTGGTCGAATGTCGACCATTTTTTATTTGAATGAAACTTTGCAAACGTATTTGGCTTAAGAAACTGAGCAATTTTCACAGATGGAGAGATTTTTTACACCCATGAGTTATATTCTAAAAGGGCGTATGCCTTTTGGCATAGGTTTTATTCGAAGCATTGTAGCCCAGAAACCGTTGGTTGTATAGAAAAACTGTCTGAGAATGAGTTGTAGAGAATTCAAAATGAATCATAAAAGAATATACACTTTACAAAAAAAAAAAAATCTGACCAAAAAAATTAAAAATGAACATTAAATTTCAATTAAAAAAAAAGAATTGAACTCTTTTTTATTTTTTTCAAAGAAAATTGAAGTTAATACGCAAATATTGAAAAAAAGTCCAGGATGGAGAAATGAAATTTTTGTTTTTCGAATTGTTCAAATTGTTTTTCATTCTGATGATTTTAAAAGATGCAGAGAGTCATTTTGAATCTAAAAGCTCTTGATAGTTAACATTCTAGAGGCATCGGTTTTCGAGTTATTTTGAATTTTAGCTCAAAAAATTATTAATATTTAAGAAAATACACGTTGTTGTTGGTGCGTTACCTTCCGTAAAATCTTCGATAGCGCTGAGGGCCTTCAATCCTCGTAGGAATGGCTTCGGAGGAAGACGCAGAAAATAGTATCCAGTTTAAGCGGGAACCAAAGTCTCACTCGGAGAATGTCTAATAAAGTCACCAAACGCGCCGTTTTATATCACAACACTTTTATTAATTTTAGTTTAGCTTCTAAGAAAATGTATGCCAATTAGATATAAGAACACCTTATTTTAAGGAAACTACTGCATGCTTATTCTAGGTTTATTCTTAATTTTAGGTTACTACACTAAGTTTATAAATTTTAGCGATCCGTTCTGTTGTCGAGGTGGAATACTACTCTACTTAAAGATTTATCCGATAAGCTTTATAGGTCCAACAGCAACTGAGTTCTTCTCCGGTGAAGTTTTCCGATCCGATTGGAGTTAAGAGTATTGGAATGATCTCCTATCAGCTCCCATCCTCTCCTATCAGCGATCCGTATTCACTCCCACGAGCAGCTAGCAGTTGACGATGATGATCGTGTTGCGATGACTCTCCTTTGGCCTGACTGGGCTACTTCGTTCTCGCGTACGGTTTCGGATGAGAGTTTGTGATATCTTTTAGTTTGTCATCAGGGTTGAAGTTATGGGTGGCATTACTACTCCAGAACATTCTCACCCACCCAGATATTCCAGCGATTTCTGTAAACAGAAAGAGAAAAACTTCTTCGACGGGATGGGAAAGGGAATGGATTGATGACTGTCGGCTGTTGCGTATTGAAGTTCGGTGTTGTTCGCAAAGGGTAAAATGCAGATCTTCTCTACAGAGCGCATTAGGGTTCCACTGGCGGTTTTTAATGTAACCACCCTTATCGTACCATCACCGCCAGGATGAACTTAAATTATCCTTCCCATTTTCCACCGCATGGGGGGTTGATTATCATCTTGAATGATGACTAATTGACCTATGCCGATCGGAACAGCTAGTTTCCAACGCTTCGTTCTCCCCTGTAGTTGACATAAAAATTCTCTGCGCCACCTCCTCCAGAAATCTTGCAATTTTCGCTGTATTAACTGCCAGTGTTTTGAACGGTTGGTTGGTAGATCCTCCTAGTTTGACTCTGGTAATACTTGGAGTGATTCTTCTGAGCTAATAGCGTTGTCATGTCTTCAGGGGACACGGGAATCTCTCCAACCACCTTCAATAAGTGGGTTTTAGTTGATCGAACTGCTGCTTCCCACAAGCAGCGATGGACAAAAATAACCTCTAGCGATTTTGAATACAATAAACGAAGCCTAAGATGCGTTGACATCGTCGTCAGTATGCGAATAACAAAGTATCGGTGTTCAGTGCGTCTTGAACTGTCCTACAGATCAGACGTTTTTTCGGTTGCTTGTGGACTGGTCTTTGACTGCCTATAGCTTCAAAGTTTGTGTTTTGTCAGTGTGTCTTTTAAAGACTACCTGAAAGTTATTTCCCATCAGTCTTTCTCAAGACTACCTACTTTTGAATTTAACATTTGTTTTAACTTTTTTCGTATCACCCGAAATGGCTGGACGGAAAAAGAAACCTCGCATCGCTGCGGGGAGGAAAAGAGAGGCATCTCTTTCTGACACATCGAGTGTCTGTAGGGACAATCCTTTTGATATTTTGCCTGAGCAAGAAGCTGGTGAAATGGAAGTTACCAATAATGAAACTATACAAAATATAAAATCTTTAAAAAAGGAGAAAGTTCCACCTATTGTGGTAACTATTTCTTCTGAATTTAATATATTCAAAAAGGAACTTTCAACGTTTGTTTCTGACGTTAAAGTTACCTATCAAATTGGCCGTAGAGGTGAATGCCGCTTAATAGCCGACTCAGTAAAGGGTCGTGATCGTCTTGTTCAGTATTTAACTGACAAGATGTACAAATTTTTTACATATGACACCAAGAACGCCAAGCCGTTCAAGGTTGTCTTGAAAGGTCTCACCAACGATCAAACCGTTGATGAGATCAAACTTACTTTAACAGAATTACTTGGCATAGCCCCTACCCAAGTAATTCTAATGAAACAAAAATCACGAGGCGAAAACAGTCAGAGAACTGGAATTTCCCTAGTTAATTATTTAATTCATTTTAACCGCAATGAGGTTAACAACTTAAAATTTTTTGAAAAAGCACATGCTTTGTATAATGTGCGTGTAAAGTGGGAAACTTATAGGAAGTATGGCGGAGGTGAAAAGCATATCACCCAATGCCGTACTTGCCAACGTTATGGCCATGGTTCCAAATTCTGTAACATGGACCAAAAATGTCTTAATTGTGGAGACTCTTCTCACAAAAAGGACACATGTCCTGTGAAAGAGAGTAAAAATTTTCGCTGTGCGAATTGTAACGGCAACCATATGTCAAATTTTTATCAATGCCCAGTCCGTTTAGCAATTGTTAAGGCAAGGCAAGGTAAACAAAATTCAATTTCTCAATTAAAACCAACTTCAAAACAAAATTCTCCAAGCGTACCAGTGACGCATAGTTTACCTACTCCTTTGCATACCCGTTTAACTTATGCACAGGTTACAGGTAGTTCGAACATTATACCGCCTAGTGTTGGTAGTTCGAAAATGACCGTTAATATGGGTAAGCAAAACACGCTAGAAAATAATTGTACACCTATTACTCCAGCTAATATTGCTGCCGAAAATATTTTTTCTAATGTCAACTGCCTGGGGCCTATTACGGCAGGTAAACTTTCTTTTTTGCAACAGGCAATGTTCGATCTTATGAACGCCATGTTGCAGGCAAAATCAATGTTTGAAGCCATTCAAATAGGCACAAATTTTACTATTAAAATTGTTTCTAATTTAAAATTTAGCAATGATTTTAAATAAAACAATTAAAATATTAAATTGGAATGCTCGCTCATTGAAGGCCAATGAGAATGAGCTTTTTAATTTTTTAACAGTAAATAATGTGCATATTGCAATTATTACTGAAACATTTTTGAAACCTAACATAAAATTAAAATATGATCCCAATTACGTGGTTCATAGATATGATAGGATTCAGGGTTCCGGCGGTGGAATTGCAATTGTTATTCATCGCCGAATCAAACATCGTGCTCTTCCCCATCTTGAGACGAAAGTTATTGAAACTTTGGGAATTGAAGTTCAAACTGAACTTGGGATTTTATTTATTGCCGCAGCATATTTACCATTTCAATGCACACGCGAGCTCAAAAATTATTTTAAAGGTGATTTACAAAAACTCACCAGAAATCGTTCGAAATTTTTCATAATCGGCGATTTTAACGCTAAACATCGTTCATGGAATAATTCTCAAAGTAATTCCAATGGCAAAATTTTATTCAATGATTGTTCTTCAGGATACTATTCTATTTTGTCTCCGAATAGTCCTACATGCTTTTCTTCTGTAAGAAACCCTTCAACAATTGATTTGGTGCTGACAGATCAAAGTCATGTATGCAGTGATTTGATCACACATGCTGACTTTGATTCTGACCATCTTCCAATAACTTTTTCTTTATCACATGAATCAGTTTTAAACCCTATGAGCTCTGTTTTTAATTATAACAAAGCTAATTGGGAAAGATACAAAAATTATATTGAGAGAAATTTCAATAATGAGCTTGATTTGCAAAACGAAGTGAATATTGATTCCGCTTTGGAAGCATTAAAATGTGCAATTGTTGATGCCAGGAATTATTCTGTTCCAAAGGCTCAAGTGAAATTTGATTCACCAATAATTGACGAAAATCTTCAACTTCTAATTCGTTTGAAAAATGTCCGCAGACGTCAATATCAACGTTCTCGTGACCCTGTTTTTAAAACTATTTATAAAGATTTACAGAAAGAGATTAAACATAGATTTACTCTTCTGAGAAATCAAAATTTTGAGACTAAAGTTGAAAAATTGAAACCATATTCAAAACCATTTTGGAAGCTGTCGAAGATTCTTAAGAAACCTTCAAAGCCTATTCCAGTTTTAAAAGATGGTGAACGTTTTCTTGTATCCAATGAACAAAAGGCTCAAAGACTTGCTCAGCAGTTTGAGAGTGTTCATAACTCAAATTTGAATTTTGTGAGTCCAATTGAAAATGAAGTCACACGTCAATTTGATTTAATTTCTTCCCAGAATTTTTTACCTGCAGAAATAATTGAAACTAACTTGAATGAGATTAAATCAATTATTAAAAATTTCAGAAATATGAAAGCACCTGGTGACGATGGAATCTTTAATATACTAATCAAACATCTCCCTGAGAGCACAATGGATTTTTTAGTGAAAATTTTCAATTGCTGCTTCAAAATTGCATATTTTCCCAAATTATGGAAAAATGCAAAAATTACTCCAATTTTAAAACCGGATAAGAATCCAGCTGAAGTTTCAAGTTATCGACCAATCAGTTTGCTTTCTTCAATAAGTAAACTGTTTGAGAGAGTTATTCTTAACAGAATGATGTCACACATCAACGAAAATTCAATTTTTGCAAATGAACAGTTTGGATTTCGCCATGGGCATTCCACAACTCATCAATTGCCCAGAGTTACTAATATGATACGAGCTAACAAATCTGAAGGTTATTCCACTGGAGCTGCTCTTTTAGACATAGAAAAAGCATTCGACAGTGTTTGGCATAAAGGTTTGATTGCGAAATTGCAAACTTTTAATTTTCCAATTTTCCTAATCAAAATTTTAAAAAAATATCTTACTGATCGAACTCTGCAGGTTGTCTATCAGAATTCAAAATCTGATAGATTTCCTGTCAGAGCAGGTGTGCCTCAAGGTTCAGTCTTGGGTCCAGTCCTGTACAACATATTCACTTCAGATCTTCCTGATTTGCCTCCAGGATGCACAAAGTCATTGTTCTGCGATGACACAAGCATTTCCGCAAAAGGAAAAAGTCTTCGTGTCATATGCAGTCGATTGCAGAAAAGTTTAGATATTTTTTCTTCCTACTTGCAAAAGTGGAAAATCTCTCCCAATGCTTCTAAAACTCAAATGATAATTTTTCCGCATAAGCCTAGGGCTTCTTTCCTCAAGCCAAACAATAATCACGTTGTCAAGATGAATGGGGTTATTTTAAGTTGGTCCGACAAGGTTAAGTACTTGGGACTAGTTTATGATAAAAAACTTATTTTCAAAGAGCACATTGAGAGTATACAAGCCAAGTGCATCAAATATACGAGATGTTTATATCCTCTCATTAACAGGAATTCTAAACTTTGTTTAAAGAACAAACTTTTGATTTACAAACAAATTTTTAGACCAGCAATGCTTTATGCTGTACCGATCTGGTCAAGTTGCTGTTCAACAAGGAAGAAAACGCTCCAAAGGATTCAGAATAAAATTCTGAAAATGATTTTGAAGCGTCCTCCTTGGTTTGGTACACTCGAATTACATAGACTTACTGGTGTTGAACCATTAGAAGCTATGTCAAATAAAATTATTAACAATTTTCGACAAAAATCGTTGCAATCCTCAATTGCTACGATAAGCTCTCTTTATAGCCAATAAGTTAGCAATTAAGTTAGTTGTAAGTTTACTTCCCCTTTTCTGACAAGTAGGTTTAAATCTCTACGAATGATAAGTCCTAATTGCGAAAGCAAACAAATCCTAACAATTAAAATTACAAATTTCTAACAGTGTTGAGAAGTCACCATTTGTGATTGGACACACATACTCATTATTTACTAATATTTATCATAAATACTTAAGCTACTAACAAATCCCCCCTTAAAAAAAAAAAAAAAAAGTATCGGTGTTGGTTCACTCTCTTAGCTTTCCTTTTTACGATATATTGCTTGTCGTTAGCGTACACCACAACATATGGTTCTCAATGTGCACAACTCGGTATATGAAGTTATTCGTCTCTGTTACACAGAGCGATCAGATCTTGTTATGTTATTACCCATGAATAAGATTTTTTGTCAGAAAAAGAAAGAAAATGACAATGTATGCTCTCCTACTCTCGCTCAAGTCAACCGCTACCGAAGTTGTCCCTTCCCCCACACTTTGTTTCTCACCGCACCACACATCTGCTGCTGCTCAGGCGACATGATATTCTTCTGCTGCTATTCTTTGTTCCCCTAACGACCGGCATTTGGAGAGACAAACGCAACGAGCGAATCGCTTCTCAGAGCAGATGTAGTCTAGTCATGTGTTTATTTTCTCCCAGAAACCTACGCACCATATCATCATTTCATTATGTGTTGAGAGGATTCAAGTTCAGTCGCGGTCTGTAACACTTCATGATGTGTACATGTGAAGATTAAACGATGATTGCATCATATTCGTTTCGTTTCCATCACTGCCCACAAGCCTCCAAATGGGGTGCACTAGGTGGTTTAAAGTGCCACTGAATCCTCTCCTCTTCCAGTTTTTGCCTTTCTCCTAGAAAGGTATAGCAATCACTGGAAAAACCAAAGGCATAAAAGTGGTCCCAATGGTCGAATGTCATATACCACTCGACCCCTTTCGACGAACTGAGCATTTTCTGTATATATGTATGTATGTATGTATGTATGTGTGTGTGTGTGTGTGTGTGTGTGTGTGTGTGTGTGTGTGTGTGTGTGTGTGTGTGTGTGTGTGTGTGTGTGTGTGTGTGTGTGTTCGTGCAACTTTTTTTTCTCACTCACTTTTCTCAGAGATGGCTACACCGATTTTAATAAAATTAATTGCAAATGAAAGGTCTAGTTGCGCCATAAGTTGCTATTGAATTTCATTGTAATCGGATTTTTAGTTTAGAGGTTATGTATCAAAATGTAAAAATCGCGAGAACTGGCAGCACGTCCATCATCAAACGATGGGGAAAAGATCGCTCCGCTCATTTGATAGTTTTTCAAAGAAATTTTGCAATATAAATTATGTTTAATTTACTGAAGTGATTCGGGATGATCCGCCGCGTGTGAAAAAGAAATTATTTCATATTTAAGATGCTCGGATCGTGGTGAAAAGTGACCCAGAAGATGTTGGCGTTTGTGTTTTGTGGTTGAAAAGCAGTGTTTGTTGATAGGTGAAAAAAAGTGATCAACGCAAAAGCAGTGTGTTCTTCTCAGTGAATGAAAGAGATGGAGAGATTTTGCTTTGAAGTGGAGCAAAACGAAATTGTGATGTTTTGCTGTTGTGTGCGTACGTACGCAGCGATTTTGTTGTACTACTGGGTGTGTGCTTGATGATTCGTCGTTCATGGCGAATCGGCTGAGCGGAGACGCAAACCCATGAACGCTGAAAGCGTTTGCATATTGATGCCGATGTCATCACACAGAGTGTGGCAGCAAGGGATAAGTATCTTTGTAAATTAAATGCTTTCGTAATAATTTGAAGCGATATCTCACCACCACTTTCACACGTATGCAGTTAAAGTATAAGTGAATTTTTTATTCTTTGTCAGCGTGCCCAGCGGTGGGAAGGCAATGTTGCGATTTGTGATGCAAGTGGTAGGAAGAGGCAGGATAGTTTTTTGTTTTGAACCCTAATATTCAGGCCAAGCCGCGAAGTACATATACGAGAACGAATAGAGGATAGTTGTTTACGAACCAAGCCCTTGCGTGAACGGTGCATTTAGAGGTGCTGCCAGGTCGGGGCGGGGTGAGTGGAGTGGGATTTTGGCAGCAGTTTGGCTACGGCTGGAGTTGGCACTGGGATGGGAGTGAAGTAATACCAGTGATACCAGTTTTCAGGATTTATCTGTACAAATTCATGCTGAAATGCAGATATTTTCAGTTAAATTCGAAATTTGGGCCTAAGTTTGCTGCTTTCTGCGCAGTCTTCATCAAAAGGTTTGTTGTTTTGGCGGACTTTAGCCTGAGCAAGTTTTTTTTTTTATTTTGAACAACGGTTCATTTCGGAGGATGTTTTTTTTTCTTTTCATTTTCGAGCTGTTACAGTCATTTTTACAGCTCATCTGATATCTAAGTGAGACATGGAATATAAAATATAAGTAGGGTTTATCGAATCATTTCTATTATTTCCAAGATTCAAATAACTAAAACTTAGACATCATTTTGTGGGCATTTGTCATGTTTCATTTAATTACTTTCCTAGCTTTGGGACGAATCTTGATGACAATTTTTAAGTGACTATTTTAAAGTCTCGTAAGTCGAGGTGACACAAGGTAATGTCTACCGTATTCTGATAGTGACAATATCGGCATTTCAAGATCTTTTATCTTGTCTCATATGCATCTTTTCTTTTTTTGGAATTTTTGGCTCCGGATGCATGGAAATTTACTTAATATTGGATTTAACGGGTGAGTCAGCTCACTCTTACACACATTAGTAAGCTTAATGAACACGTTCCAGTTACCATTACGCGCGCGTTGTTATGGTTTGGCCCAGTATGATTATTTAAATACAAAATTTCCAGTATTCAAAGAGCATGCGAAGAAATTGTATGATGTCGAAGTTAGTTTTATGGGGCACCAAATCACGAGCAAAACTACGCTCTAAAATTTTTGTTTTTGGTACAACGGCCAATTATTTGCGTTCGGCTTGCGGTTGTGTGGGGTTTGGAGGTTTGTGTGTGGAAGTCAAGTTTTTCGTTAAATAATAGGATGTGCACGTTTGGGAGTTATAAATCTTCAAACACGCTCACTTTTACAAGAAAGATTAGGCAGTTTTACAAAATAGCTTAAAAATAGTTTGAAAATTTAATATCGCGCTCGACAAGTATTTGATTGTATCGCCTACCATGCCCTGACTGGTCGGTTAAAGACATTTTACCTAGTTCTATACTTTTGTTTTATAATTTTTCTAGCTTTTGGACAGTTGTAATACACATACACAATTTTTATTTAATTTTACTGTAACCGTTTTGGTCTGGCTGACGATAGTCCACGACAACTAAATTTTGATTGCGATTGTTTTGGCATTTTGTTAATAAACTTAGCACTTTATTCTGTTTGATATGCATACTTGCATTTTTCCTAGTTTTTAGGCTTCGAAGTATGAAACTTTGCCAATTTCTATACTCAGTAGGTATCTTAGTTTATTTATTATAAGAGTGAACCGGTGTGAAACACCGTGTCCCTGTGCGTCTGCATCGTAGAAGGGAATAGTGCTGCCATGCATAACACTCCGGTGTAAACGCGTCTTCGGCTCGGTTTAGTTAAGCACATCTAAGGGTTTCTAGAGTGTAGTGACTTCCCGATGTGTCTTAAGATATTTATTCATGTCTAACATTGACCGTTTAGTTCGAGACTGCCTGTTCGTTGGTTTTATTTAATCACGTTTCAAACCGGAATAGGTTTCGTCCGATCGATAAATATCGAGATTGAATTAATAACTACGTGATGTATATCTTCTAAAGGATCGCGTCTACCGAAGTGCGCTTGCTTTCTTGAAGCTATTCAGGAATAATATTCGACACTTATATACATACTTAGATGCTTCGGATGGTATATGATTTTGGCGCGCGTCATTCGCATAGGATCGCGGTGTTTGACAAAAAAGATATTCCCGCAATGAGCAAGCTCTGCGCGCAGCGTCGTTCGATTACGTCAAATATCATGGAGACATGATAACATAAACTGTTCTTTCCGCCGCAGTAGTAGATTTAGAAATAAACTCGGGCTGTCCGTTTAGCCGGAGATTGTTCACCAATTGCTTTGATATAAGCGTGTCGCAAATCAAAGTAGGTTTCGTTTGGTCTATAAATACCTTGAATAATCTAATGGCTACGCAAAGTATACCTTTGAAAGAACCACGTTTATCGAAGTGTGTTTCTGCGTTTCTAGTACTCAGAACTGGCCTCCTTACGGTTTGTAGTTTTAAATCAGATCCACATCGCGTAGTCTAATATGCGTGGCTCCAACACATTAAATTGTGAAAATCGGTCTTAAATAAATAAATTTAAAGAATTTTGTGCTACATTGAAATAAACCATGCACACCTGTGCACGGCCCCAAAGGCATTGATAATGTCTCTTGGTCTAAACCGATACCAGATATAAATAAGCTAGTTGTGTTTCTCTAGTCAGCCGGCTGACTATAGAATAAACCGAAAATAGCTAAATAGAAACGGATAGGAAGTATATCTATGATCGCATCACTTATCAAAGTGAATCCTGATCCAACGAGCCCTCCCCTACTAACAAAAACCTACTTCCTGTGACCTTTGTGGAGATGCAGAGGTAAACACGGTCTCCAAATAGCAAGGGTCACACTAACATTCCTTACCTCTTCCCACCTGATTGCAAGGACGTGGCCGGCGTCGTTATTGATCCCTTAAAGTATTGAGTCACTAAAACTTGTACAATGAGAATGGTCGGTCACTCCCAGCCCCATTCAGTTGATTCACTGTACAATTTTACTGATTCGGATCAATCACGGAGTGCAACCATTGATATGTGCAGTCAGTCAAGCTAAGCTAAGCTAAGCTATGTATCAAAATGTAAAAATCGCGAAACATCAATATCTCAGAAACCACATAACCGATTTCAATAAAACTGGTTTCAAATAATCGGGCTGTCTCCAGAACCCTTAACTTTTAAATTTCGTTATGGTTGAATATATGGTTCAAAAGTTATGTAAAGAAAAGTTATCCTGAGGTTGTTTAAACTCACTCATTTTTCTCAGAGATGGCTGAACCGATTTTCACAAAATTAGTGTCAAATGAAAGGTCTAGTTGCCCCATAGGTTGCTATTGAATTTCATTGCAATCGGATTAAAACTTTGTCCGTTGTTCATAAAAAAGTGAAATCACATAATGAAAGTAAACATATTGACTTTCGCCCAACGATCACTGGCCAATTAAAAGGTAGAAAAGTGATCCAAATGGCTGAATGTCATATACTACTTGACTCAGTTCGACGAATCGAGCATTTTCCGCATGTATGCATGTATAGGTGTATATGTTTGTGTGTGGGTGTGTACGTGTGTATGTGCACCTTTTTTTCGCACTCACTTTTCACTTTTGAATTTCAATGTAATCAAACTTATAGTTTTGGCGCTGCATCAGAATGTAAAAATCGCTCTTATATTTCAGAAGCTATGAACATAGTTGAATTTAAATTAATGGGCTTTTAAACCCTTTTGAAAGGTATAGAAAGAAACGTAACCCGCAGACTGTTTAAAACTATAGCTACGATCAAAATATGTGGCTTCAACATCATTTAAATTTGATATTTTACTATTTCAATGTTTGCGGCCTTGCTCAGGATTGAAGTTGAAATAAAGGTCATTTCTATCATTTCACTTTTTGCCTTTCTCCTAGAAAGGTATAGCAATCACTGCAAAAATTAAAGGTATAAAAGTGCTCAAAAGAGCCGATACTTCAATAACAACATCAATATTTTAGAAACCAAAAAGTGAATATAAATACCTTTATTGATTTAAGCATTCATGTAAATCTATTTTCACGAATTATAAGTTTGAATGAGATAGGTTGAGTCTGACCGCTTGGTGGATTAATTTTTTGTTAATAGTCGCGCTTTTGTATATACTGAAAATTCGACATAATCATTTTCGAATTTTGTTTGTAATTTCATTAGATTTCTAACTTCGCTTAAATTTTCGGTATTGTACATTGCAAGGTGATCAATCTTGGATTCATATTCCGTTTTATTTTGTGTAGTTTTTGATCATTGACCTCGTGTCATAGATCTTGTATTTACCGTTAAAATGGAATTTCGTTTAAGTTCGTCAGAGGAAATGACAACACGTGATAACGCATCCGCTCCCACGTTGTCCTTCCCTTTGATGTATTGTATTTCAAAATCAAATTCACACAGATCAACTGCTTTATTTTTTTCACCTTGTGTAAATGTTTTACTCGCAAAAACAATAAGTAGTTCATTACCGTCAATGTTTTGCGATAAAACTGCTCCACATCCTACATCCAAAGCGTCGGTTGTTAATATGAAAGCTCTTGAGAAGTCTGGGAATTGAAGGATTTGTGGTGACATGAGATAATTTTTGCCTTTATCCTAGAAAGGTATACTGCCGCGCATAGCAAGTCAGTCCCATTTGCATTTTCACTAAAATCAAGTTGATACGTGGAAATGGTAGCTAACTATGCATAGTCTCGTAACAATAAATAGATTCAATAACTTTATTCTGAAAAACTTCGGGAAAACATCCAAACATATTGTCCCATCTCATAAGATGCAATGGTATGAAATCACACAAAAACGCGTTTTTCTCGGCTTGCTGAAAACGCAAATGGGACGGACTTGCTATGAGCGGCAGTATAGCAATCACTGAAAAATCCAAAGGTGTTAAAGTGCTCCAAAGGGTCGAATCTCGTATATCAATCGACTTAGTTCCATGAGCTGAGCATTTTCTGTATGTGTGTGTGCGTGTGAATGTATGTGTGTGTGTGTGTGTGTAAGTATGTAACGGTCTCCCAATCTCACTCGATTTGATGGCTGGACCGATTTACATGAAATCAATTGCATATAAAGGGTCTAGTTGCCCCATAAGACCCTATTGAATTTTATAGTAATCGGATTTTTAGTTTCGAGGTTATGTATCAAAATTTGAAAATCACAAAACTTTATTATCTCAGAAACCACACAACCGATTTGAACAAAATTGGTATCAAAAGAACGAGCTTGTTTTTTGAACTATTTTGAAAATAATTTTATAATGATTGGACAAGTAGTTCAAAAGTTATGCAAAGAAACGTGCTTTGAAGACTGTTTAAACTCACTCACTTTTCTCAGAGATGACTGGACCGATTTTCACAAAATTGGTGTCATATGGAAGGCCTTTAACTTTGTCCGTTATGTATAATAATGTGAAATCAGGCTATGAAAAGAAACATGTTTCTAAGTCTGCTTGAACTCACCCACTTTTCTCAGAGATGGATGAACCGATTTTCACGAAATAAGTTGCAATAGAAATGTCTAGTTGCCTAATGAGACCCTATGAAATTTTATTATAATTGGACTATAACTTTGTCTGTTATGTATCAAAATGTAAAAGTTATGAAACTCCATTATCTCAGAAACTACACAACCGATTTAAACCAAATAGGTATCAAATGAACGGACTGTCTTCAAAACCCCTAACTAACGAATTTTATGATGATTGAACATGTAGTTCAAAGGTTATGAAAAGAAACGTGTTCAGAAAACTTTTCAAATTCACTCGTTTTGCCAAATATGGCTGGACTGATTTCAACAATCTTAGTTTCAAATTACAGGCTTAATTGTTTTATTGGTACCCATTTCATTTGATTATAACACTGGTTAACAAAATCGAAAAAAAATGCTGCTCTACATCTCACAATAGTTGCCCTAGAAAGAAAAAAATTCACAGTAATGTTTAAAAAGCTATAACTTTTAATTTTTTTCTCAGTTTGACCTTAGGGGCCACACTTGTGTTGACCAGTCTAATCGGACTTTTATTTCAACCATTATGTGTTAAATTGTAAAAATATTGCAAGTCTATTCTCTCGAAGATTACAAAGATTCTCAAACTTACAAAGAAACATAACCCAAAGGCTGTTTAAAACTTGCTGCTTTGATCAAAGTTCGAAATTGAGAAGCATTATGATAGAATGACTATTTATTTTGCACAAATATCACGTCAAATTTCAAATATTATGCTTCAATTATTCCTTCAAATACAACATCAATATTCTAAAATCCAAAGAGCTGATGTACCTTTATTGGATTGTATTCGGCAATTGAAGGATGTTTCCCAGAAACCGGAAGTCGCAAATTCGGATTTCAAAATGAAGTATGAAGTTGATTCCTGGCCTCTGAGCATCATCCTATGTACTAAAAAACTCACATTGGGTAATGTTTGTCCCTTTTAGACTGGGGTGACATTGCGCATTTCGTTTCGAGCAACTCGAACAAAACTGAATGATCGCTGGGGGGCGTTATGTTTCGTTTTTCGTATTTTTTTCGACTCTGCGGGTTAGATGAGCCGCAGTACTAATGACAATGACAGCTACTTTTAAGCTTAAAGCATAACTGGTAGTATGTGACATACTCGAAAATGGCGAAAATCGTTCGAATCGAGCTGCGCAATGCCACTCCTGGTTTCCAGAAACCGGAAGCTACTGTCTAGAAATTTAAAATGGCGTCTGAAGATGATTTCTGGCCTCAGGGTATCATAGCGCTACCCCAAATCGTATTGGATGATATTTATCATTTTAGGCTGTTGATCGGAAACTGTCGCCATCTTCGCCATCGAAATACCCAGATTAGGCAGTTCGGCAATTTTATGATGGATTTCATGATCTTATGATTATCAGGACACCAGACGTAGTCATCTGGATTAAAAATGGGGTTTGAGGCCGGATTCTAGCCACTGGGTATAATCCTGTTGTCAAGAACCCATATTGAATGGTATTTGGCCATTCATTGGATGGCCCTCTGAAACGATCAGTAATATCAACTGCGTTAAAGAATTTCATTTTCACTGATAAGATCATTAAAATTAGTGTATAAAGAACAACATTTAATTATACATTATTTGAAATCTACTGACTAAAGTTGACATAAACAATCTAAATATTTATACGCAGTATATGAGTACAAATCGTCTATACCACGATCAAAAACAAAATCGCATCATATATTTGAAAGAATCCAATGTTATTTGCATGTATATGTGTTAATGTATGTTCATATGAGTGTGAATATTATATTTTGAGTAGTGATGGGAAATATCGCCCAGAACGGAGATCGATAATAATCGATAATTCCGAGACTTTTATCGATATTATCGATAAGTATCGATAATTTGACAGCTAACGTTTGCGGTGAAAAAATTTTTTTCAGATGATGAAAAAAAAAAATATTTCAGATGGCGATGAAAAAAAAAAACTATGGCAGATAATAGAGTTGGATAAATTTCCCATGGAAGGTTGTCATGTTAGCTTCCTCACAAAAAATATTACGTCCTTGCGTGCAGCCTTCCGACAGTTAACCGGAACATTCGCCATGGCGGACGAAAACATGCGTGTAGCCATGTTTTTAAGCTCTTCCTTCGTTTTTTTAATTGCTCCTCCGTTTTCGAGACAAAATTGTTGGAATAGATCTTGCGCTTCAAATTTGCCCAGAAATTCTCGATGGGAAGCAGCTGGGGGACATTGAGCGGATTCGCCGACTTCGGTACTACATCAATATTCAGCCGCTCCATCTTCTCCAACGATCGCTTCGAATAGTTGGCCGACGTCAAATCTGGCAAGAACACCGTGTCTTCGCGCTTATGGTATTTCTTGATGAACGACGCAACTTCTGTCAGGCACTTCGTACTCAGGGACGCCACATGTACAGATTAATCTGTATTTTACAGATTTTTGGCCGAAGTAACGGTACAGAATCTGTATATACAGATATACAGATTTTCGTCGAAAAGTACATTAAGTGACATTAATTTTTTTTTTTAGCAAATTGAACATATTTCCAACTCCTCACACGTTTTAAGCTAAAAATTTCGTTTATGTACCATAAAAACTCAAAAAATACAAAGTTCTTTGTGTTTAAACAACACAGATTTTTTTTACAGATATTTTTGTTCCAGATACAGATGTTCAGATTTTTTCAAGGGAAAACACAGATTTAAATGTGGCAACCCTGTTCGTACTATAAATTTCTCCGTTCACGGCCAGCCCGGAGCGAAAGAAGAGCAATTTTGACATCCCTTTCTCGCTGATTGACAGCAACAGCCGCACCTTCTTGGGAAACTTGGTCTGTGAAATAAACCTTACCTCGATGCTCACTTCCTTCGTGGGGGAGGTAAAATACGGAGAGCCCTGCTAGTCGTTGCCATCCAGGGTGAGATAGGTCTAGTCGTCCAATACCACTGCCGCGTCGCGATTCGCCGGGAAAATTGACTTGACCATCTTCAACCGCTGTCGCTGCGTCATTGCCTGCAGCTCCAAGACCAGTGGACGGGACTGCCGCTTCCTGCATGTATGTCCATGTTCTCCAGATGCTTTTTCACTGTTTTAGAGCACGCACCAATCTCTTTGCCAAGTGCACGCAGCGATTTAACCACTTTTCCCTCGGTCTTCCTCCTTAGCATTCCTTGGGAGCTTCTTGTCGCTCAGGGTCGTTGGCCGTCCGGAATCGGGCTTTCTTTCGATGCTCTGATCGTTGTCTAATAGTGTCAAGATGTTTTAGATGCCAAAACCGACATACCGGGTATGGTCCACAAAGTGCCGCACGATGTCCGTTTTTGACGCGGCGGGGTACCGTTCTTTGAACGCGCACACTTCTGAACGGAGTAGCTTCACTTTTTTCGCCATCACAGTTAGAGTTTGACTGATAGGGCTGTCAATTTTTTTTTGCTAACTCATGGGTAACTATGATTGATGATGCATGAGTAGTTTCGTCAGTGCGCTTGAAGGTAAACCCATGAAAAATCGGCAATTTTTGTCCATTTCTTTTAACCGCAAACGTTATTCAACAAATGCAATTTTGCTATATAAATTTGTTAAAAACAGAGACAGTGATGGCCCAAACAGAATGGATACGTTGCGTTGCGTTGACGTCAATGTGACAGTAAATGTATGGGCTAACCGTCAAATTGCCGCAAACGCAGCCGCAACGTATCCATTGTGTTAAGGCCTTGAATGACAAATCTTACGATACTGCAAATGAAAATTCAAACAACCGGACGAGTTAAACAATTTGTTTTGGAAAGCCTTCGGGTTTTACGCCGAGAGTGTTTTCTACGGAGTAGTTTCAAGCCGAAGTTTATTTTGAAGGTTGTATAATTAGGGAAATAATTGAAGCAGGCAAAATTCTGTCAATTTTTAAATGGCCAAAACTTCACGAAAAATGAATCAATTCTGACAAAACAGGTTTCATTTTACTGGAAAACTGTCCTAGTTTCCTAGTGTTACTTGAGAACTGGACGTGACCAAGGTTCATTGGAAATGTTTCGGATTTCCGGAGTGTGTGCCAAAGTGTACATTTTTGCAACGCGTAGAACTTTTTATGATATTCTGTTTCACTTAGGTTTATATGTTGTCAATAAATAAGAATTTATTTCGGGTTCATTGGTAGCCAAAGATTGGAAATTCGCCAAGGAATCATCGAGGTATGAAGTTGTTAAGTATGGGTGTTGATTTTGGCGGTTTTTTCCCTGTTGGATACTAATTTTCTTTGAGCTTGCAGCACTCTAGCAGAATTCAATCGAACATTGTGGGTGTGTAGGTCATAGAGCAATTTATCTGGATTAACATTTAAATAGATCAGACTATTTTCACACGGATTTTCTCTAAAAGGTTATTTATGCAGATTTTCAAATTAACGTGGTTTTTACGCGAATTTTTGAATTAAAGCGGTTTATCAAGCGGATTTTTGAATTAACATGGTTTTTTCACAAGGCATGTATCCCCCGCGTAAGAAAACCTAACTGTGTTTGAACCTTTTTCTTATGAATCAATATATCTTTGTAAAAATTATCTGAACTTTCCTTCAAAAATATAAAAAAAATGAGTTTAAGATCCTACTCTGAAAAAAATATAATTTTAAGAACAAAAAAGGATTTTAGAAAATATCGGTGATCTCAGATTATTTTGAATAAAGTATTTTAGATAGACAATTTAGTTGCCTTAAACGTTCTATGCGTTGCAAAAATGTACACTTTGACACACACTCTTGAAATCCGAAACATTTTCGGTGTAGGCTGGTCACACCAAGTTCCCAAGTAATACTAATATAATACTGTTTTCCAGTGAAATGAAACCAGTTATCAAAATTGATTCATTTTTCGTAAAGTTCTGGCCATTTAAAATCCGAGAGAATTCTATTTATCTCAATTATTTTGTCTACCTCCTGTATAAATCAGGATACTTTTTTGGCGCAACAATTTCGTTGATTTGGATTTTTAGTGGAACTAAAAATTGTTTGTTGGGTAACAGATACTTTAAATTTAAACAGTTCCAAGTTAAACTAAACAATTATCAATAGACTGCTGCTATGCATGTCCATCATATTATAAGAGTTGGCGAGCCAAAGAAAATGCATTTTATTACAATTACAATTTCGTATCATTGCTTTTTATGAGATAGTGCAAAAAGTTTGGATATTTTTTCAAAGTTCTCCAGTACTAAGTTGTCGAATTCATCCAATCCAATTCAAATCCAATTCTCCTACATCGATTCTGCTATTAACATTTGAATTAATAAAGTTGATGTATTTCACTAAGGTTTTTAAAATATCATTTTTTCTAGTTACTGATATGTTGTCCAAAATTGGTCGCAGTAGATCGTCGAATGATGGTCTATACCATCCTCCTAGCAATGTTGTCATTCTTTGTTGTACGTACGCCCACGCAGCAGCCACTCGAGTGCAATCGGAGAATTTGTGTTTGATGTCTTCGATGCCCATCGTGCAGTGTTGACAATGCGGATCGTTGGCCCGACCGATTACATGCATCAGGCGGCGATGTTCCGTTTTTTCGTTGACCAGCATGTAGAGATCGCTACGGTAGTGTGAGGATAGTCTGCTTGAAGAAATATTCCCCCATATTCTCCTCCAG